>NC_142200.1:49519589-49820952 GCF_049639895.1 Pseudopodoces humilis
GCAGGAGTAGTGGTTTACAGTCTTTCTGTGAACACATACCGTGTGTCAGAAATTATGACATTTTTCACCATGATAGCTGTCATCATCAGTCTGTTCAGAAATACAGTGATTAAGATTTAGCCAAAGATTGTGTAATTTTTATAGCACTTACGTGGCAATGTTCTTGTTCTGACATGATGATTTTTAAATAAGTGTCTGACACTTGATGATATCCTGAAATCAATAAGCTGAGACATAAGCCAGGAGGTATAAAGAGAATAGGTTTGTTCTGTAGTGGGTTGCAATCACTGCTACATCCTCTCAAAAAATGCTTTATGCATCACACCATCTCTCTTAGAAGGAGAATAACGTGTAAATGAAAACTGCACCCTAAAAGGCTTTGAAGTCCAAAATAGCAGAATTGAAACCAGCTGTATTTGTAGGAGAAGCCTAAGAGAAAACCATTGATTCTCTAATGCTGTCATGGACTCTTTTTTTCCAAAGTTTGGTGGTTTATTTGTTGTTATAGTTAGGAGTCATCTCAGATTTCTCATTGGATGTTACTTAAAACACAATACACTGAACTATTAACTCCAGCTGAAATAAAACACTTTACTGTCCTGAAATGCTTAACCCCCATGACACATGCTGGGAATTAAATTGGCTGGGCTATTTCCCTCAGTACCCGAATTGAAAAGATCTTGAAAGTAGTAGTTATTTACAGCTAGCAGACTCAATTTCAAGCAGGACAAACCCTAAGCCAAACACATCCCCAAAAGCTGGATTAGAAACAAGCTGTATGGAAAATAAAAAATCACATTTCAGCTACAAGAGCTGAGCAAAACCAAAGAAATATCATAGGAAAGTAGCATCTTTTTCTTCCAAAGGATGTCTTGATTCTAGTGTTGTGTTGATTATTGTAATCATGTATCATGGTGGCTTGATCAAATAGTTATTGGTATGTAGATGATTCAACATCCAGATGTAGAACAAATCTTTTGTGCCAAAAAATAACCACTAGTCAATAATGACATCAAAATATGTATGATTTCTCAAAAGAAGGATTTGGATAAACATCTTCTAAAATTCTGCTAATATTATATTCAAACAAATTATGATGACTTTCTCCCTCAAGAAGAATAAATAACATGTTAATCTATTTAGAAAACATCCATTCCTTTTTAATTCTCTGCAGATGAATATAAAATATTCTGGTTTATTGAGATGTGCTAGACATTTTCCAAATATTTAAGTAAAAAGGCTTCATTCATGATTGGTTATGTCGGGCACATGAGTATTGCTAAAATGGTAACACTATAGATTTTTTTGCCTGCACTAAGCTTCTCAATCCTCTCTTCAAACATTTGAATAGTGCGATTAGCATCTTCATTTGGCAAGGGAAAATGTTAAAATTCAGATGGAACTCATCTAATTTTAAGCATTATGGAAATTAATATGCAGCTTCCTATAGAATTGAGTTAATCAAGCTCTTATTATTGTGATATCTGCATATATTTAATTATAGCTAGTTCCAGTGCATATTTCATGGAGAAGTTTGTAAGGGTATGCAGAGCATGGCCATTGTCTTTGACTGAGGAACTTTCGTCTGAACATTGTAGGTCCTTTTTTTGTACAGGACTCTAAAATCAGGAATAAATTTGCTAGCTCAAACAAAGGCTCCTTTCAAAACAAGTAAAAGTATCCAGAACTTTCACATAAAAATATTCTTTACATTGCTAATTAATTTTGTGCTTATTTTTCCAGCCTACTATCAAACTGCTTTCTTATTGCTGCCACCCTATTATCAGGTTGCTTGTCCCAAGTTTGGATACGCTTTCTGTTGTGGGTGAGGTTTTTTCCCATATGGCAAGCCTGACAGCTGCTGTTTTGTGGAAAGTTTACTCATTTAAAATTACCACTAGTACTGTGCTGTGGCTCTGCTGCAGACTCAGTGGAATGGAAAGAAAGGCAAAGTACTTCTCAAAACAAACAGAAAGCTGATATCATTGCTTGCGCAGCAGCTTCCACTGGAAAATGAAAAAGGTGTTTGTAATCCAGCAGTGTGGTTGTGGTCTATGACCTGCAGCAAATTTAGAGCCTCAGGACACCTGACCAGGTCTTCTTCTCTTTGGTGTTTCTCTTTGGTGCCACCAGTGGTTGGGATTGGTAGCTTTTATTCTAAGGTTAACATGTTAAAGAGGAAGATCACCTGTTGTGAAAGTTTACAGTCACACTCATAAATGCTAAGAACAAGGTTTAGATAAGACTTTTCTCCTCACACTTTTTCATAAGCTTTTTTTTTCCCCTGCCTGTTTTTGTTGGGGGGGTTGTCAGTTTTTTGGAGGTTTTGTGGGGAAGCAGGAGGGGCTGGATGGAGGAGAGGAGGCAGAATTACAGAAGCCTAATAGCTCAAAATAACAGCAAATACAACAGCACATAAAAAAAGAACACTGTATCATTAGCCTGTGAAAGGGAATGACTGAGCATGCTTTTTGCATGCTCCCGTAGAAGACAAATATACGGAAGCAGAGAGATTGAGGTCATAAAAACAGTCTTGAACTTCTGCCTTAAGTCAGGGCTGCTGGCAGGGAACAGAAGCAGAAACATGCCTTTCCAGCTCTTTGAGTAACTCCCATGTCACTTTGACGACCCAATAGAAGATTAAGTTAAACATGGATGGTCTCATGACTCCAGAGTCATGATTTGGAATTTAGAGCTTTATTTCAAAATTTAGAGCTTACGTTGCTGTTTGAGACAGATCTCTGGAAAAGAAAAATGTCTGCTCCACTGAGAAATATGTGCATTCCTCTCCATCTATGCCACATAAATCTGGAATTAAAGATGATGAAAAGTACATAATGTAAGGCCTGCATCACTGTTGACATTAAAGTAAGCAGCTGAACTGTTGAAGAAATAACAACCCTAAATTTAAAATTCAGCTGTCGTATTAATGAATTACATTAATTTATGTGCATACATATCTCAAGAAACAGCAGCAAAATCAGACAAGAACAAAACAGAACAGTGATTATGTAGGACCTCAGAGTACACTGAGAACTATCTACCATAGATGCTGGGTATATTTATTAAAGAAATTGTTGCATTTTTCTTAATATTTCAGCTCCTCTGTGACAGATACTTCATACAGGAATAGTTTCTTAAGGTACAATGATCCAGTGAAACTCTGTGAATAAAGGAAAGGATGACACCTATATACCTGCTGTACTTGTTGCACAGAACTCAGCTGTATTTCATATGTAATAAAATTCATGGACAGATAAAAAAGCAACTGTGATATTATAGTACATGTTCCATAAAACACGTTTTAACTTCTTTTTGCTTTGTTATCCAGCAGTTGTTGTGAAGGGCATTAGCTTTGAATAGGCTGACTAATAAATAGCATATCCAATGCACTTGTCAGTTTTGGTTGTTAAGATACTGGAGACCCATTTCAAATGCTGTAGTATTAGGTACCTGACATTTTGCAGCTAAGTATTTATCTGAACATTTCAGTAAAATAATTGGGTTTTATTATGTTCCTTTAATCACAAATAAAATCTTAGGTCCTTTCTGGAGAAAAGTGATTTATTGTTTCAATTATTACTGAGGGATTTCCGAAAAATAATATTATTGTAGCTGAAAGCTTCCTTTTTGACCTTACCAAGGGAGATAAATTCCCCACATTTTCCTGCAGAGAGGACAGAAAACCTGTCAGATTTCACTTACAGAGTGAGTCTTCCTTTCTTTTCTTTGTTTTGTTATGCAAAGCTAATCCGTTGCATAGAGGAGAGGAGTAAGCTTGATCAGTTGATCTTACGAAAAAATATTGAGATATAACAACTCCCTTCCCCAGAGAAGCTGTTACCTCCTCAGAATTCAAAAAATTGCTTGGAAGCAGATTTTGGGACTACTGCCTGCTAACCCTGAACAGGTGTTACCTGTAAGGAACAAGAAATAGTCCACTTCTACTATAAATCTCTTCATTCTTCCAGGTTTTCAACAGAAATGTCCGGAGGATGTCATCAAAAGATGTCTTACAGATCTCCGAGCAGACCAGGATTTTTCAATTTTTTATTTTTTTTTTAAAAACCCGCAGTAAATCTCTACTTTTTACTGAAAATTTAGCTAGCAACTTCAACACTTATAAAGATTTGGTTAGATTTTGTGAAAAGTTCTCTCTTTAAATTAAATGTTGTATTGGGTCTGGTTAATTTTCTGGAGTTAATTTTCCCACAGCAGCCCACACAGTGTTGTGCTTTGTGTTGGTAACCAGAAGAGCGTTGATAACTCACCAGTGCTCTGGCTACCTCTGAGCAGTGCTGGCATCACTGCTGTCTCTTAACTTTCCCCCTCTATCAAGGGTTTGGGAGGGGGAAGATCCTGGGAGAAGACACAACCATTTGAGCTGACCCAAATTAGCCAAAGGGATGTTCCATGCCATATGACATCACTCTGATACAAAAGCCAAAGAAAGGAGGAAGGTGGGAGAAATCCATTATCTTCAACACTTGCCTTCTGGAGCAACCATTGCAGCTTGAAACCCTGGCTCCCAGGAAGCTGCTGACCATCACTTGCTGCTGGGAAGTAAAGAATAAATTTCCTTTTCTCTTTTCTTATGTGCATGAAAACTTTCGCTTTTGCTTTTGTAAACTGCGTTATCTCAACCTACAAGTTGCTTTCCATCTCGTGTTCTCTCCCCTGTCCAACAGGGAAGGGGAGTGATAGAGCGGCTTGGTGAGCACCTGGTGCCCAGCCAAGGCCAACCCACCACAAATGTCTTTAGAGAAGAAGAGAGTATTTAAATAAAAAAATAGTAACAGCTGTGTACATCATTAGGTATTTTTCAATCCCTGGTGTCTTCTTTCACAGGTGGATTATTAGAATAACAAAACATTATTGATGGGTGCTCAATAGTAGCTTGTGGTATATTGATAACTGATAACTTCTCAAATTCATAAAGTTTCTACTAACACTATAGACCACTGGTAATCAAAGAAGAGGAAAGGTCTGTGGAAAAGATTGGCTAGAAAAAGGTGAAAAGAACACAGATATCACAAAGAAGCCAAATTTATTTAGGTTTATTTAGCTCGCACTTAAAAAATAGCACTAAATTATAGATCAGAATAAACTACATACAAAAAGGTGGCTTTTCAGAGACACAAACCATGACTCAATAGTGCAGCTTTATTGAAACAAGATATTGCAAAACTCTATCAAGTGGGAAACACCACTACAAAGACTAAGCAAATATTTGGAAAGATGATTTATATGAAGCAACCGTACTGAAATCCTGTTACAAAAAAGCAATTCAAAAATTACAAGCAATGTTTTGTTCCATGGGATCAGTCCAGCACATCTCTGAGATTCCTTGACCACACATGAACTGAGGTTCAAGCTTCATTAGAGAAGTCCAGGAACCACTCCTTAAGTACATCAGTGTCATGACTGCCTAGAAAATAAAAAGAAGGATACTGCTGACTTTTAGTTTTTCTTGACATAAAATGTTGCATCAGGCTGTGATTCAGAAAATGTGGGACAGCTCTCCAAAGGTGCAAACTTTAGCACTTGCTTAAGCTTGATTTACAATTGTTGGGATAAGACCACTGTGCTTCAGTGAAGATAATACCTTCCAACACATCTCCGTCTACTTCACAAAGTGTTTCAACTATATTTTTGTCTGGACAGAAATTAAGATGGACTGCCTTATTATTTTTTTCTTTGTACATCACCAAAAGCTTATTGATAGTTTAAAAAAAAAATGGCAAGATGAGGAATTTGATGAAGTCAGGTCAGTTATCATTAAAATCAGTTATTATTATTATTATGAAAGAAGAAGAAGAAGAAGAAGAAGAAGAAGAAGAAGAAGAAGAAGAATGAATGAATGAATGAATAAATATGATAGGAATTTTGAAATACTGGTGAAATAATATGAGGCAGCATTTGATACTGTAGCTTTAGCTATATTCAGTACTATGGGTTCTGCTATTTTCATCAACATTTCTTTGTGACCTATCATATAAACAAAGGTTGTCATACTCAATGGGTCTAATTTAGCATCCTGACATAGGTGAGAGCCTAGTTCCTAATCATATAAAATAACAATAAATCATGTTTAACCATGTTAAATTCCTTTCTCTTCAAGATAGTTCAGTTTTCAAGGTACAGCTGTAGAAGGATGAATCATAAAACCATGGCTAAACCATGGCTAAAATGGAGCCACATCTTCCTTTCACCACCATAATTTTCCTAAAGGCAGGGTCTTCTGGAAATGGCATTTTTGCTATGGAGGATCCTCAACCTGAATATAGAGGAGTTGAATATAGGGCTCTAATGGCACTGTAAGGGAAGTGAAAGCAGGTCACAGCAGTAAGTGTAGGGTACCTGCCTGCAGAGGATGGGAATTTCACCCTCAGTCATTTCTCCAAGCTACAAAATACCCATAGTAATTGTGGCACATTACAAAAGGTGATAGAAAAAGACTGTAGGAAACACACGTCAGCTTCAAAGGGAAGGGAAGAGAATAATTACAGACCCGTGAGACAGTCTGATGTTTGTCCAGCTCCTTTTCAGACTGAAGCCTTAATTGCGAAAAGCGCTATTTTTTGGAGCTTCTGAAGCACGGTGACTGCAAAGGCTTTAAGGCTTCAATAAGAAAAAGGAAACAGTGCCACCTAACTGTGGAAACTGTAGGTTTTTTTAACTCATTAAAGCTGAATGATCAGTTATTTTGTATTTTAAAGCCTGGAGGAGGGTAGTTCTTCATGGAGAAATCCTGTCTGCAAGTTAAATATTACCAGCGCCTGCCTTTTTAAAATCATTACTGGGAAAATCTAGTTGTCAGGGAGAAAAGTCATCTTGACTGCACTGCATATGCTAAAAACCTGTGTTTTTTTCATTTGAAGACACCTAATTTGAGCAGGATTTATACTTAATTGAGGAGACCATATAGGATTGGACCATGTGTGCTGAAGTTTCACTTTAAGTACAATAATTACTCCGTTTCAAACATAATATATGTATGAATATGAATACACATATTCATATTCATATATGCTTTTTCTGTATTTCTTTCCATCAGAAATTGTTCCTAAAATTATCACTTTTTATTCTGTATTAGAAAAAGTAAAGCCCTGTGTGACTAATTACAATAGCAGTCCCTCAACTGAGAGCAGGATGGGAGTTTTATGAAACTTTTCACCTTTATGACTGAACGTAGTTTGCAATGTCAGATGAATAGATCTTTAAGCAGTGTAAATTTCCATCCAGATCTGAATTATACACGTGTAGGCTCACAGCTCAGTTTCCAAAATCATTCTTACCACAAGGACCTGAGCAAAAAATACACACAGAACTTCTGAAGCTACTACAACTGTCCAAGTGCCCAAATAAAAAAAATGAAGAGAAAATACTTTAAAAAATTAGTCAGAACATGAACCATAAAGTTCAGTGAACATCACAGATGTTAAATTGTTATCATATAAACCTGGTTGTTTAGTTTTTTTCTCATTTGCAATGAATTTTTACGCTTGTTTTTACAGTATCTATTATAAATTCAAATGTACACAGTTTGAGTAAGTTGTTTTCTAGTTGCAACAAAAAAAAGATGTGACATGGTGGGCCCTGGAGTTTTACACATGTGTTTGTTCTGAAGACAAAAACACAATCATCTCTTTCTTGGCATCTTATTTTTGTACCTTCTTTGAATCTATTGCTTATCTTTTTACATTACTTCACATTACAAATCCCTCATAAAGCAAAGGGTAAAAATGTGAAGTAAAATGTCCATCAGCCAAAAAGGAAATTTAATTTTTTTAAGAACACAGAAAATAGTGTGCTTTCAGGCATGGGATTTTTAGCTACTTCCTTTGATGTTTCCATTTTTAAAATCTCAGTGTTATTTTGCATGATTTTGCCTAACAATGAGCTTTGCTGACTAACAGTGTTATAGATGAGAATCTCTTTACTTCAAAGACTAGAATCCATCTGACATTTTCAAATAAAACTGAAGTATTCAGAAAAGCAGTGTTGTATATTCCAGCATAGTAAAAAGAATCACACTTGAGTCTGATGCTAAACATGAGATATCATTCCCACATTTGACATTTGATATAGGTTCTTAATCATTGCAGAAATATGCAATTATTTCCCTTTGAACTTTTAAAATTTTTTAATATATTTTTAGAAAAACGTAAGTAAAATGTTTCAATACATGCTAATATATTTATGTGATCCTTGGTGAAATTTTCTCTCACTTTTTACTTCAGAAATGTGCTGGGAATAATGCAAACACACAGTTCTGGGGCTTGATCCTTAAAGGATTGCATGTATCTGAACACCTAGGAGAACCTTCAATTCATTTCTGCAATATGAATGCCATCAATAGAAGCCTGTCTGTTTCAGGGCTGTGTACTTTGAAATAGCCATATCAAAGAAAAGGGCAAATTGTGGCTGTGGAAACAGAATCCATAATATATGCAACTGCAAATGTTCCTTTTTCATTAAGTTTCTTTCATTAACTATTAGGTGTTAGCTATACTATTTATGTACACACAGAAAAGTCTTCCCTTGGACTGGAATTTAGTTTATTGCTTTCTGTCTTCAGTTAATAAGTTGGAAAAATGCAGCCAACCCCAGTTTATACTCATGTGACACTGGGCATCGCTCAGTGGGCGGTTAGTAATTTTGTTGGATATTACTTCTTTTTCTTGCATTTTATTCCTTTCCTCTCCTCTTTTCATTGCTATTACTATTATTTTAAATAGCACTATTGTCATTAGTATAATTAAAATCATTAGTATTATATTTTACTTTGTTTCCATTATGAAACTGTTCATTCTCGAGTTTTAATTTTTTTCCTCAGTTCTCCTCCTCATCCCACCTGGGTGGGGAGTGGGATTGAGTGGCTGCATGATGCTCAGTTGCTGGCTGGGGTAAAATCATGATTATCCTTTTGAGCACCTGACATGAGGATGCTTCAGCACACATCACCTCCTGCTCTGGCAACGTTCCACAATCTTGCCTTCTGGCCAGTCTATTATCACTTCCAAGATTCCTGGGCGACCAGGATTTCCTATTCAAGCTTGTATGATCAGTGTGACCCATTTACTCTCTGTACAATCTGTGGGGGATGCCCTTTTAACATCCAGCCTAGCACCAGGTGCTGCAGTGCCGGGAGAAGCTGTGCTTCCATGTCTTGACTCTTTGCTGAAGGAGCATCTAATGTGACACACCTTCAAAATCAGGATTTCCACCCCAGCCACAATGGGTTTACATCCACACTGTTATCCTGATTCCATGTCTGTAGCCATCCTCACAGGCCATTTGTTACCATCTGTGAGCCAACATAAATTATTGTTCATTTTTCTAATTCAGCATCTCATTCAGAGTTTTCGCTATTTCAAAAGTGAAATAAAATAAATAACTATTCCATTTGTCTAATTCTAATGGTAATTTTCTCATTAAGATAAAACAGAAAGCAAACATTACTATTTTATTCAATTTCTGTATTAGGTATTAGCTACACTATTAAGGGCCAGACAGAAAAGTCTTCCCTTGGGCTAATATTTATTTTATTGCTTTTCTTCTTTGGAAGTTGGAAAAACGTAGCAAAAAACAGTTCATGCCTGTGCAGCAAGTAGCAAGTGCAGCAAAAATCAAGTCCTTCAATATCTAGTGTTTGCATTGAGATACAAATCAGTCATCTCTCATTTTTTCTTAAAATAGGCTTTCTAACTAAGCTTATCTATCTGCACATGATATATCTGCAGCTAAATAATAACAAATAAATTTGCATCCTGTAAAATTAAAATTTGAACACAATTAGTCAAAGTTAATTGGTTAAGGAAAGGTTGCCTTAGGCTCTTCTATTTCCAAAAGCACTCACATATTTTCAGTCTGCAGTAGATCTGAGTTTGAATAAAACAGTAAAGAAAGGAAGATTAAAAAATTTCCACACAAGAGACAGTGCTTGTCATCACTGCAATCATTTGAACTGATTTAGCAGGAAGCAAAAATCATGTTTTGCATCTGTAGAGTCCTTGGCATATCCTAAAACCTGACCAAAAAAAAAAGTTGAAAATCACTGGACATGTATACTTATGACTTTTACCTTGACTAGCAGAACAGATTTCTCATACAATGGAGAACAGGTGTGTTCTTTAATGATAGATACTGACAGCATGAAACAAGAATTTTACTTTAATGTAATTGATTTCAGTGCAATGATCCTGATAATTTGTTGTTTTTGTTATTTAAAATAAAAAACATTTTTATTTGCTTTATGCTATAAATAACGCACAGACTCAGAATCCCCTGTGCACAAGATTTAGGCACCTAGTAGCTGCTAGGCTAAGGCTTGGATGTTGGGATTGCACAGTGAAGTTGTTTACACTATATATCTTCTGCTGATAGCTCTATAAAATTCCTGATGCATTACAAATGTTGCTGTTGGAAAGAGGAACAGGCTACTGTTCAGATCCCAAGAGATTCATAGAACTCACTATATATTAATGGGAGTCAGTGGGATGCAGGTGTCCTGCAAATGCTTATTATCACTCAGGCTGTGTAAAAAATTGAAGACAAGACACAACAAGAAATGCTGACTAATGCCGGTAAAAAGAAAGATGAAAAGCAGAACAAAATATTTCCCTGGAGGTAGTAAAATAGATATGGAAAAATCTGTGTCAGTGTCTAGGATTGGTGCCTGCTATGGGTCCAGTGAAATGATCAGAAAGGCAATTGAACTTTGTTAAAGGACTTCCTATACAGAAATTAAACCAGTGGGTGATATTTCAGATAGCCAGGCCAAGGGGGGAAAGTCAAAGGTCCTTATGCTCTATCTGTTCTTACTTCCAAAATTGTCCTGTGGGTGGTAGGCAGCTGGAGCTGAGTTACAGCAGTCCACAACTATTCTCACTCATTATTTAGAGCTGAAGAACTGTGAAGCTGGGAGTTCAGCTGCATTATCTCTTCTCACCCTCCAAACACCTGCTATGATTTCTGCTTTGTTTGTCCCAAGAGTGGTGACTGACATTGAATCCTCTAGTGATACAGCCTGGCCTCAAGAGGAGCTGCAGGCTGAAATTGTGTCCCTTGTCAAACAAGCCACCACTGAGATCAAGAGTCTGAACGTGGGACACAGAACTGTGCAGGAGCTATAAGGGTGGGTAAAGAGTTGCCCAGAGCTATCTAAGCATTACTCCAGGGCTGTGGAGAGGTCATCTCATTCAAAAAAGCATTCAGGAGAAGAGTACCTCTTGTCCTTGCTATGGTTATCATAGGATATCATATGGTTATCATTAGGAATGTTAAGAATTAGTCTCTTTCCTAATCTTTCTGTCCACTGTTTCCTTGTGGTTTTATACATTTCATTAATGAAAGCTTGCCTTTCTGCCTTCCCTTCTATTTCATCAAGGGTTTTTTCAGTTCTTATTTCCAGGACATCTGAATGACAGTTGAAGTAATATGCATTTTCCCAAGTCTCTGTCACATAACCTCACATGGACAGGATTTCAGTATGAGATGGTGCTGATATTTATCTCATCTTTTTATGTAAAGATGAGATCTCTAGTGCTGTAATTTTACTGTCAGAACTGCTGGGCTGCTTCTGTTTCTTTTGGGTTTGTTTTTGATGCAGAAACTAAAATTCTGTATAGACTACTCATTTCAAAAATATGCCAATGATTTCTGTAATGGCACTGCCTTTACTGCTTTCTGTGCTTCTCTTTATGCAGCTCACTAATAGCTTAATAACACAGCCTGGTATTCTCTCCAGCAAATCTCTGAAGATACAAAGACATGCTGTTAGAGATTTTCAGCAATTTTTGAAAACGCTTTTTCATTTAAATTAAGCAAGTTCAAAATCGCTGCTCAGCATCTGCTGAATTACCCATGTTCAAATGGAGCTTCCCTGGCCATTTTGTCAGGGTTCATTTATTAATTTGGTAGGACCAAATGGCAAAGACCACAGCTCTCCTCGCTGGTCAATTATTTCTCTCATGTCTACAGGAGGGAGCCAGGAGTCTGAGGTTACAGTGTGACAACTAAGATACTTAAACCCTGAATAATTTGGCATGCTCTCCTATAAAGCCATTCATTGTTAGAGGTTCTTTCCTTAACTGCAGAGAATAACATGATTGATAAACCAGGGAAAGAAAGACTCTGATATTCAACAGGCAAATGTCCTAACACGTATATGCCTTTAAATGCTGTCAACTATCAAAATGTTTATTAAAACTCTTTTCTTTTCTAGATAGGAAACAACATGCATTTTTAACAATTAGTTTCATTTATATAATTTTATTGACTGTTTAGATTCATGAATAAGAGTGAGGCTCTTGGAGAACAGTTATGAATATGATATCTACTCCTTCAGCTTTTGTTGCAGAAGAATGTCTACAGTCACATTTAATAATGCTTATTAGGCCTTTTGGAAACTTCTTCATAAAACTCCCAATATAAGCAAGGAAGAAATGCTGATCTTTTTGAAGTTTTATCATGGACTTCAATTAATTCAGGATTCATTTCTTATGTGACTGCCATTTAAAAACCAGAATGTAGCTTCCTCAGGGAGATTCACTCTGCGAAAACAAGGAAACGTTAAATCTCCCAATTTACTTGCTTTATGTCCATTGTTATAGGTTTGGCTAGTTTGCAGAATCCACCAGTTGCTCACAATACCATATTTCTTCAGTTAGCTTATTAAAAAAGAGTACATAGTCACAGATCCATATTCCCAAAATTATATAGCAGGGCTAAATTGGTTAAAGAACAGTGAAAAAGGTAAAATAATTGCTCTCAACTAAATGAATTTGTATTTCAGAACCTCACTCAAGTCAAAGGTAGCCTTTCTGTAGGGCTCATCAGCCATCTCCATAAACCCACCCTAGGGACCCTTTAAAAATCCTGGAACAGTGATGAACAATGTTCAAATGGCCACAGTTCTACACATACCCTCACACTTTAGTTTTGTGTCATCAGAAAACACTTTGACTGTAAACAGATTTTTGTGAAGCAGCCATCTTTCATAGAACATTTAACTTCCCATTTCATTCAATGTCTCTGTGTTAACAGAAGCTTAAAATATTAATGTTACCCTTTGAAGATGACTTAGCTGTTATTCATGACATGTTTCCTATAAGTTTCATAAAAAAAAATTAGCACAGCTACAGCTTGTTAATACATCTGGCACAAAACATGGATACTTGGGATTACTGGGCTTTTTGGCAGCAAAGTACCAGTAATACCATATGGCTGGCTTGGTAGCTTTGTGATTATCACCCCATGATACCTGCTTGCCCATTTTCCTACTTAGCAGGTTAGCAACTGGCAAAAATACTACAGACAATATTTTTCCAGAATGTAATTGGCCACCAAGATGGGTTCATTGAGCTTAAAGTTCCTAATGAGGAGAGGAGACTCGAGGAGAGGAGAGGAGAGGAGAGGAGACTCGAGGAGAGGAGAGGAGAGGAGAGGAGAGGAGAGGAGAGGAGAGGAGAGGAGAGGAGAGGAGAGGAGAGGAGAGGAGAGGAGAGGAGAGGAGAGGAGAGGAGAGGAGAGGAGAGGGGAGGAGAGGAGAGGAGAGGAGAGGAGAGGAGAGGAGAGGAGAGGAGAGGAGAGGAGAGGAGAGGAGAGGAGAGGAGAGGAGAGGAGAGGAGAGGAGAGGAGAGGAGAGGAGAGGAGAGGAGAGAGCTAACAGGAAGAGCCAGATAAACACTTAAGTATGTGCTTGAAAAGCAGTCTGCTTTTCTCCAGGTTTCTCCAGGTCCCTATTTCCTGACTTTCAAATAAAAAACCTTTAGAAATTTCACTGTGAGAGTAGAACCCCTTTATCTGTAAAACTGCTCCATTTAATCTTAAAGCTGTGATTGTGAGTGCCAGGCTGTGCTCATTTTCTGAAGAAGTAAAAGATTTCTGCTTCCTTTGAAAGTATTTTCTTTCTCTTTTTTTGGGTCTGTAAAATGAAATGCCATGTTACACTGTCAGATGAATGAATTCTGATTACTGTATTTATATCAAAGCTGTCCACAATTGCTTCTTCAGAGATTAAACTGCAGATATTATAACACTTTTAATAACCATTTGGATCCTTGGTAAGCATAATCTTTCCTTTACAGACCTGAGAGAACCGGAAAAAGATCTCCCAAAATTGCTGAAATTTATGCAGTTTTAGTGGGTATTTTAGACTGGAATATATTGGTCTCAATCTAACAATAATAACGGTAGTAAGAGGCCTTGGGAGTTCTCCTACTAAAAGCAGGATTAGCTGTGAGGTCCCAGGAGGTTGCCCAGGGTTTTGTCCATTTGAGTCATAAATGCCTCCAAGGACAAAGACTGCACAGCCTCCCTAGTCAGCCTGTACCCCTGCCTGATTGTTCTCAAGCTGAAAACTTGCCTTAAATCTAGTGTGAACCCCATTTATGCCTGTTGTCTCTCAACTGCCCACCATGTGCCTCTTTGACGAGTTTCCTTTTGTTTTCTGGGTCACCTGGTGTATACCAGGAGCTGCTCCAACTTTGGGTGCCCCCAAAATCTTATATTCTGGCTGAACCAGCTCCAGCCCCTCAACCTCATGCTACAGGACAAGTGCTCCAGTTCCAACCATCCTAATGGTCCTCCATCCAGGCTGTGATAGCTCAGCTTGTATACAAGGACACAGGAGAAGAAGGCGTCGAAAGCCCTGCTAAAGTGACAGTAATTTACATCTACTGCTCACCCCTTATCCATCCAGACTGTCATTCTATCATCAAGGGCAGTTAGGCTGCTCAGCTGGCACCCACCCTCAGTACAGCCATGAATTCTCCTTCTCATCATCTTCTTCTCCTTCAGATGTCCAGATCTCATTCACAGTTAGTGCTTCTGATAACTTTTATGAAAACTAAAAAGTTAGGAAGTTAAAAAATTTTATTCAATGTTATTGCTAGGGAAATTAATTAATTATAGCGCACTCTGTGTGCAGACCTATTTAAATATTTTTCATTAAATGAAACATCTAAAACAAAAAATTCTCTAAAGAGAGTATAATTCTTATAGATCCTCTAGAGGAAGTTTTCATCTAAAATGAAAAATGTATGAACCCTACCTTACGTTAATAGTTCTTTCCTGTTCTGAAAATCCACTCCCTATTTCATATTAAAGATTTTTTTATTATGCTTATTGGTATTATGCTTCAGAAATAGTCGTTGAAGATGAAATATAGTCTTAATTCTGTAGATTGTTGATATAGATACTGCTCAAATGGATCACAGAGTTTTAATCATTTATGAAAAATAATTTATACAAAAGGACTGAGCTAAATAAACCTATTTTATAATGTTATTTCCTAATAATAGTTATAAAAAAGCAATGCAAGACATGTGATGATTAGTGACACTAGGAGTTTCCACATATATTACATTGTCTTACATTTCTGACCTCAGCTGTTCTTGATGTTATGTGCCATGTTGTGAGCATCCAAATGTAGTTTAGTAATTGGATACATTTTTTGCCCACAGTAATTTGATCAGAAAGCTGTAAGTATAGAAGACCCTTTAATGTCATTTACAAAATTGCATTTTCCTGGAAAAGTGGTGTTTACAACAGTAAAATATTGAAATAGATAATCAGTTAGTTAACTGATTCATGCCTTCATAATTCTTCCTGCTTCTCCTGGCTATGTTCTTCCTCTTCTGCATTTTCACCATACATCATAGTCACCCCTTATGCAGTCCAGTCACAAGGCTAAATTTTTTAAGTTTTGAGAATTCTTAAAATTATTTTCTAGTGTATGTTCTTTTGCTTCGCAGTTGCTTTACATGTCCTGACTTCTAATCATCACTGAGGCCACGAGCATGGAATCCAGCTTATCTGCATCCAGAATGGCAAACAGTCAGTAAACCAAAGTTGATTGCAAAGTATCACATAATTTATAGGAGAAAAATAAGTACTTTGATAGGGAAAAAAAAATCCATTAAATTTGGAATAAAAAATATCCCCAAGGATTTATGGAAAAAAGAAATAGGCTTCAAAAACAACTTGGAAGAGGTTTCCAGCAGCAGGAATGATCTAATGCTGCATTAAAGTATATAAATTAAGAAGTAATTTCAGAACTGACTAGAATTCAAATTTTTCTTTCCCAAGTGATGGACCTAAACAACAGGTTGATACCTTGCTCTGACTCTAATCAGGTAGTATTCATGGTCAAGTGCATCAATTGTCACGATTAGAGCATATTTCTCAGTAAGTCAAGGTTCACATCATCTTAGAGTAGACTCATCCATAGCTTCATAACATTCTGAATAATCAAAATTCAGCTCTGCTTATGGTTGTAGCAGCTGCTAATCTGGTTGGCTATTTAGCATTCAAAGTTTAGCTGGAACGATAAAAAGAAAGTGATCTATTAAATCAGAGAGACCAAATAAAATTAGAATTATTAAATATTTGCAGTCTTCGTAATATTTATCTTGTGTAAATAACATGAGTCACAAATCTGATTTTATTGCAGGCTCCTCAATAAAATACATCATATCTACTTAGAAACATTTAACTAGCATATTATCTTCAGCCCAAGTGTGTTTGAATAAATTACCTCCAATCAGCCTTAGATTTGGTGTCTATTTACAAAGAATGATCATTGTTGACTAATAAATGACTGTGTGAGTGCTATATAAAATGGAAATGCTTTATATTGCCTGTCAAATATGGAAAATCTGAAAAAGATGATAAATTTTCCATCACACACCTTGTGATAAAATCTTATCAGTGTCAAAAGGAGCTTCATGTACCTCTCATAGTTAGCAGTCCAGAATTAGAGACAGTAGTCTGGATAGAGCCTCACTAGGGTTGAGAAGGGGGCCAGGATCACCTTCCTCAATCATCATTACTTAGAAGCAAATGTAAATTAATTATATTTTTTAAATTCTCATATTTTACTAACACAGATTTAGAAATTAGGACAGTGATTTCACCAAGCTCTTTACAATTCTAAAAATAGTTTTAATAGTCTAAAATTGTGCAGACTTTAGAATAAGATTAGATAACCAAAGAGATTAATTTCTTCTCAAGTCATATAATCCCCCTAATGAAAAGTCCCTCAGGAAAAGGGACTTTGCAATGATGACAGTATAAAATCAAATCATTTGATTGTTTATGGGTGTCCTCTTATAACAACATTTTTTTTGTTGAATGGAAAAAATCTGGAAATCTGTTTTTATTAGTATGAACTCCAAAATAAACTCAGCTATTTCCATTAAAATTAAATTTTTTAATAGAGTTTCACCTTTTAAGTAGGATATTTTAAAAAATTGAACCTTGGATGCTTGTGGGATGAGAAATGAAATTATAGAAAAGAGTGATTGTGAGAAGTTCTGGGTAATAACCTCAGAATTTCTCTAGTTACTTGATCCTGTCTCTACAATAAAATGATGTTTTAGCTGTGTAAACAGTCATGGAGACATGAAAGTAAGGAATTTACTTACAAACTGCTCAGTTTGCAGCAGCTGATTGTGTTTCAAGACGACCATCGAAACTGAAGAAGTTTCAAAATATGCTTAAAGGTGCAGGAATTGGAAAACATTTCTAAAAAGTACATAAGGACTTCAGTTCATTCAGATGCCCAAGACCACAAAGAATTTAATCACGGTGTTCAAGTACAGGAGCATATACAAGGTCTTTTGAAGGGCCTGATGAGCTGATGAGAAGGCCCAGCTGATTCTACTAGAGGCTATAGAAACCCGTCTGGTGTAATAATCATCCACTGTAAGCATGGAAAGTGGTGAATAGGCTGTCACCAAAAATTCTTAGCATGAAACAGCATAGGTTTTAGAAATATTTCCAAGGTGCTCTTTATTTGGGCATAGAAGCCTGAATGAGCACACATTTTCCAATTTCTGTGTAAGAAATGTGCCAGGCAAGAGCTGAAACAAGCAGTTATCCTGGTCTACTGGGGCTTAAATTGTGGGGCTCTGAGTTCATATGTTCACCCAACTCCTTTGGAGCTCCTAACCTCCCCCTGACATTGGTAGGTTTATGTTAAAACAAATATTTTAAAAAAACCTCAAGTTCCAAAATTTCATTCAGCATCTTGACAAAACTGAAGTGGAATTTTGTCCCACAGCATCACTTCTGTTTTGCTTGTGTTTTTTATTAGCTTTTTGTTGAAGCATCAGATGAACTGGTCACCTCTAAGGACAGGCTAAGGTGTATGGCCACTGGCCTTAGGTAGCACAGAGAATTCATATAACAACATTTGACATTTCCTGCACTACCTGCCTTCTGCTTTGATCTTATTACTTTAAATGAACATTTAATGTGTGAATAGCTATGTTACTGTATACTGTTATTAGACAATACCTATTTTTGCTGCTGTAGTTCGAAACATCTTGGTCAGTACTTCCTGTGTTTTGGCTGCTGTTTCTTCCTCCTGCTGCTTTTGATTCTGTACAGTGCAGAAAGGCTTTGAGGCTACTCTTAAACTCTGCTCCTATCAAGTAGCATTTTCCATTTTTCTTAATTTTTTGTACTGATTTACTGCAGTGATTGCACCAGATATTCATTGACTCTGGGCTCTAACCCATTTTCTGTCCCCATGAGCATGGGACCGTGTGGATTCAATTTGTAAGAGTAATTCTGGAGCATAGTTACCATATGAGTGTCTAAGGTGTACCAACTAATGTGCCATAGTGATTTTATTTATCTTCACTGAAAAATATTCAATATATATTCAATTTAAAGATATGTATAGGAAATGCAAGCATACGTATTTTTGTGAAAATCATGCCTTTTCTAACTGTAGGATTCAGTGAAGTGGTTGTTATATCAATGTTTTCTTAGATTTTTTGCTCACCTTTATAATCTAGACCCTATTTTCCCTATTTATTCTTATCACTTGAGACAGAAATCAGTATAACTTTTTTAAGTAGTTGGAATTTCTTTTCTGACTCACTATTCAATGATATTTAAATATTTATAACTCAAAGAAAATGATGAAATAAAAAACCTGCTTGTGTGGTGTCATAGTTACAGAAATAGGAATTAAATATTGCTTGATTGTAGGAAAAAAGGTATATTTATAGTCCTCATGGCAAATTGTTGCAGCTTTCTTCAGGAAGCAAGAAACTAGAGGTAAAGCAAGCATTAAGTAGTTCCTTATCTGAAGTCTTTGAACACAGAGGAAATCTGGAAATTTGTCAAAAAAGAGAGGCATTGGGTGAGCTCTGATACACTCCACCATCTCCATTTTAAAGCTAATTTCAAATGCATAATCCCAGAGCTACTGAGCTTTTTGACACAATTGCTGATGATTAGGCCCAGTGATGGACAGCTGTGACTGTCTAAAAGTCTATTTTATCCTCCCCTTTGTCAGTGGTTGTGCGGAGGGAAGAGAGAGCATCTGTTTTCAGGGGAGGGCTGCTGTACCAGTGCAGTTCATGAAGTGTAATTTCATTGCAGGAATATACCCGTGAATATTAAATAAGTCCTGTCCACAACACGTGACTATTCTGATCCCATGGCACTAAATTTTAGAATGTCATTGAGGGGACAAAGCTGTTATTCCTCATCAAAGAATGCATGATTTCTTTTCCAGAAAACTGAGAGTTAGCTGAAGAGCAGCTTTTGAAAATATCTTCTGAGGATATTTTTCTGGTGAGTATGTACTGCAGTGTCTCTGTGTCGTCTAATTAGATATGCACTATCTGCTTCACTTCTGCCAAAAGAAAAGTCATTTATCAGGCAGCAAGAGAGATTTGACTTACCTCACCAGCTGTCAGAAAATTATTACATCAGTTCAATTCTTCTGTCCTAAAGCCACCTCATGGTCTCTAGTCAGCTTTTGAATCATGGTGTTAGAGCAGTGCTCAATGTAACAATGTCAATGAATTCTAAAGGAAAGGAGATTCCACTGCTGAGGAAGTTGTTCCCTGAACAGTGGGACATTTTGGGGACTCATTTTTAATGCTATCCTTTTTTCATTGAATTTTTGTTGCATTGTACTTGATAAGTTGTCATGCACATGAAAACTGGCACTTGAGAGAAAAGAAAGGAACATCACTAGACATGAATGTGTGGTTTAAAAATAGTCTGTCTTGGTAATGGCTGATTGGCCATCACTTCCTTTAACTTATATGGGTTTTGGGTTTTTTTAGGAAAATAGATATTTCTTTCAAAAACCCTGGTGAGAAAAGTATTGGAGCAGTAACTGAAAGTATAAGGCCAATACTGTGTTCAGGTGATTGAGGTTTTTACATCTGGAAAACTGGATTCTTTAGTAGAAAGATGAAATCAGAGCATTAATCACTGCGATTGATACTAACCTATACAAGAAAGTGTTTGACCAAAACCATCTTCCATTCAGATTCTCAAAGGTGCTGAATCACCCAAATATGCAGAAAGTAGGCATTTTTCTTAAGACTTTTTAGAAACCACCAAATATTAAGCAGAAGGACATTAGAACAGGAACAAGAAAATGCCTCTGGGTACCCTCTGTATAAGTAGGGCACAGCTGCAGCCCTACAATATCCTTATGATGTAACTCTGAGGAAATGCCATGAGCTCTCTATAGTACAAAGATATAGCAGGAGTGTTCAGAAGCTCTGCAGAAGTAAAACTCTAATACCATATTCACTCACAGGAGGAAAGAGTGTTATTTCATTATCCTTTTATTTGACATTCATTTTCTTCCATCAGTAAAAAATTCTTCATAATGGTGACTACTAGTTCTTGCTTCTTAATAAAGCATGAAGGATATTTCATTGGATTTTATAACTAAATGTATCTTCAAACATATTCAAAAGAGGCCAGTGCTATTTAACCAAGTAGATCATAATAACCGTCACCAATGACAGCAGTGCGCCTTACACCATCCCCCACTTCTCTGCTAAAATGGCAAACAATTTCAGCGTGAGGTTTTGGAACTTTTTTCAAAGCCCAAAAACTTTCAGTTTTCTGTTATTACATGTGACCTTGGTTAGGGCAAGATTTTTTTTTTTTTTTTTCACTTTTGAGTTACCTAACTCTTATACAGCTGCCACCTACAAAAATGAAGTCATAGAGAACAGCCCCACACAGCCCTGGCTGTTTCATGACCATTAATGCCAGAGCTGCTTCCTACAATTGACTAAGCTTGGCTTTACAATAGTGTGTTACAGCTGATGAGAACAAACAGCATTGTCCAATTTACGTCTGCATAGTCTGATTCTACCTTTTCAGTATAATTTCAGAATTTAATGTGGTCAGATGTGAGCACAAGCCAGGACACAGTTTCAACTCTTGTAGCTTAGTGGTGATGCAAATATGATAGTGACAAGACTAGTGAATTGTATTAACAAGATAAAAATTTCCACAAGTGACTGCTTTTCATTCTCTTGATCATTAGTGGACCATCTGTGACACATGATACTTGCTGCAGGTAGAGTGAGGGACCATCCTGTCTGTCCAGGGTTGGGCACTGGAGGTCACTGCAAGTTAGAAAGGACAGCAGAGGATGGCCAGGACCATTCTAGCTGCCTCACCCATAGGTTTTCATCAAAGGAACTCTTGGGTTTAAACAGGCAACTTCAACACTGAGGTCAATCTAAATTCCAAGCATAATCCCTATGTAGCTTTAAAGAGGTTGGTGAAAAAGTATTTTCAATTTATTGAGGTCTCTAGGTTTTAAATGCAGAAGCTGTCATTGTAAAGCAATAAATGCTGGTATGACTATCCAGGAGAAGATGAGTACCAAGTACTATTGTACATTCATGCTGCCACCAGCTACTGTGGTCAAACCACATTCTCACAAGCACACCTCAAAGGGCTCACTCCCAAAGCTCAGAGATGACTCTGAAATAATTTCCAAGCATTCAGTTCAGCCAGAATAACCATGACTTTATGCCTAAGAAAAGTAAAATGCTGGACAATAATAGTAGCTTATAAGTATTTGAAGGATCAGCTGATGCAACTGAGAAGATATGCAAAGATGATGTTACAGGCCCAGTGATGTAGATATTTTTGATAATTTCTAAGGGTTTGTACACTTCATAGAATTCAGGTATCAAATCCCATCCAAAAATGGACTTTCTTGAAAGGTAACAGCAGTTCCAGTTGCCTCTGATGGAAATAAAATTCAAGCAATGTATCACTGCTAGTGTGTTCCTTCATTTGTTGCTTATTTTATCCTGTTTACAAGGACAGACCACCAAAGTTCTTAATTCTTTATTTCCATCTGTATCTGCATCAATTTCAGATAATCATATATATGTGCAGTTTTTTTCATTTACTACATACGTAAAGATTCTTTGCTTAAATAAAATTTCTTAGACTTCTGATTCATTGACTTGTGTTTGTAGAAATGCATTAGAGTTATGCAGTTGTTAGGACCTGTAGTTCCAGTGTTGTTGGATTCCTTTCATAGTCCCAGAGGACTTTTTCACAGGGTGAAAAAATTTAAAGCAGCAATCAAATCTCAAAACTCAATCTCATTTATCAGTACCATTTACAAGACAAGGCTAGATTTGCCTCTTCGTAAAAGGGCAGATTTGACTAGCCTCATGGACCTCATAAAGGAAAAAGAAGAGTTAGGACAAACAATGTAATAAACACAGAGTAAAGAGTCCTCTCACTGCCATTTTCCCAGGGTTGTTTTAAGGTCATGCCCAGAGAGTCTTCACTTTTGCTTCCTTTAGCTGTGTCTGAGTCTTTGCAGAATTTTGGTACCCAGCACACCACCTTTTCACATTTTAGTACAACCCTCATCTCCTTTGTTCCTGTTGCCAGATGAACTGTAGATCAGCACTGACATTAGGAACAAATTGAAACAATTTATTACCTGAGAGCTGCATACTGCTGAAGAGAATACCAAACGTTTATGAATGTGTCTACTTTACTATAAATCCTGACATGAGGAATATACTTTAGGAAATGATCAGTAGATACACTTTTAGCACACCAGTCTTATGATTATAAAGTACCATGCTCACAACTGTGTGTATACTCTACACTCACTACCACAGTCAACCTCTAAGGAGTAATGACAAAACACATTTGTTTCTAACATTTTACCTTTGCCAGCATTCTGCAACTAAACAACAGACCACCAAAGTAGCTCTTTTTACAATATATGACTGCAGAAAGTCTCAGAACTTCTCTGTTTATCTAAGAAGCTTTGAAATGAATCCTGCTTGTTAAGTTCTTGTCAGTTCTTGTTGACACAAAAGAATTTATTGCTTTATTTATTTAAGGAGCCAGGTGAGATGACAAACATCTGGGAACTTCATGATCTTCATAATGAAAAGCTAAGGAAATGCTGCTCATTTTAAGGCCTATCATCAGAGGAAATACCTTCTGTTAGACAAACTGACGTAAGTTTGAGAGTGCTGGTAAATGTGATGTTCCCATCTCCTTAGGTTATAGTGAAGCAAAGATCTTATCTTAAATTTGGAGTGTTGGATAAGTTAAAATGCAATGCAGGGTCCAGTAGAAAAGAATCTTCATTTATGATGGATAAAGTTATTTGAACAAATGAAAATTTAAATATTTCTGAATTTGCACATATCTTGATTGTTACAATAAATATTAGGTGGAACTTTGTTCTAATGTTAAACTGGCTGTGATCTTCATGACCATAAAACAAAACCAAAAATATATAACAAAAACCCCAAACAAATCAATCTAAGCCAAAAAAAACCAAACAAAAAACCACTAAAAACCTGACCCTGCTACCACTAGATGGCATTGATTCAGCATCCAAACTTAGAAACTTACTTCAGCTTTACCACAACTAGAATTCATCCTAGCTTTAATATTAAAAGTTCTCATAGTCATTGTTCTTCACTTTCCTTAATGTGTGTATTATCCATCCCATAATTCTTTCTTTCTTTCTTTCTTTCTTTCTTTCTTTCTTTCTTTCTTTCTTTCTTTCTTTCTTTCTTTCTTTCTTTCTTTCTATCTATCTATCCATCCATCCATCCATCCATCCATCCATCCATCCATCCATCCATCTCACATATTAACATTGGCATGCATTGTCAAATTGCATCATTGCTGAGATGGATACATTTTAAAGATGGATGTCAGAGAAAATTTTCATTTGATGCTATTTAACCACTGCTACCACCTTCAGAGTTTGGGTGAAACCTCTTGAGATTGTCAGTTTACACCAAAATCCATCACAGTGTACAATGAACTTTGTCAGCAAGTGCAGGATGTTAGAGTTGTGTTGTTTTGGTATCAGTAACTCCAAGAGCTCCTGTTCTGGCTTGTCTTACTCAACCTCAGATTTTTACAACCACCTGCTTCAATCACTAAAGAATCTCCTCTCTCTCTAGACAAGAAGCCATACTGGTGATTTAGTCCCAGTCTTTCCCATCTTTCCCACTGTCATTCTGGAGGCATGTATCAGGCCTTACCGCTGCCTCTTGTATGAGCTCTGATGTGAAGCAGGAACTTTTTTCTGTTCTTGCTCATTCTGGGTCTGTTATTTAAGAAGTGGAAGCACAGTGTCTGCAGCCTGCACCATTCCTTGTGTCATTTTTGGTACTTGATCCACCAAATCGAGTAGGGTAGTGGTGACTTTTCTTCCTGCTGACTTTTCTTCCTACCCTGAGAGGACATCCATTTGTGAAGACAGGCCTTCTTATGGGGTGATGGTGCATATATGACTAAGTATACTCCCCATATCATATGAATTTCAGATCCCTGCTCTACCCTGCAGAGGTTTCCCTCCTCTCTTGGAACTGGGACAGCATAGACCAGTGGGGCACATCAGGATGGCACCCAGGTTCAGAATGCTGTTTGGAACTTCATTTCTGAAGGCATAAGCATGCCAAATGTCCACACATAGGTGTACGTGGCACAACTCAGTCTACCACCTATGGTTATGAGGTGCCTTCTCTTGTCATCTGTGTGCTGGGAAGTGCCTTGTCACCAGCCCTGGGGCACCAGACAGGACTGGGTCTGAATGGTCAGACATGGAAAATGTTGATGACAGGGAGCAACAGTGCACAGCACAGGAGAAAGAAGGGGAGCTGTGATCAGAGTGATCAGGAATTTACTTGTGTTCTGCTCCACTCAGAGCTGTCAGGAGAGAGGGAAGCTGTGGGGAAAGGAAATGTGATAAGGTCTGTGTTGGCTGCTGCAGTCTTGGAAAATGAGACTGAGAGCTGGGAGGCCCAGCCTTCAGGAATAGATTGAGATTTGCCCTGGGGAACAGGACTTGGGGATGTTTGTGGACAAAAAGCTTAATACGATTTAACAATGTGCACTCCCAGCCTGGAAGGCCAACTGTATCCTGAGCTGCATCAGACGGGTTGTGACCAGCAAGTCAAGAGAGGTGATTCTTTCTCTCTACTCTGCCCTCATGAGACCCCACCTGGAGTGCTGCATCAAGCTCTGGAGCTCCCAACAGTAGAAAGACAAGAACCTGCTAGAAGAAGTTCAGAGGGCCACTAAGTTGATCACAGGGCAAGAACATCCTATGAAGATGGACTGAGAGATGTGGGGTTGTTCAGCCCACAGAAGAGAAGGCTTCAAGGAGACCTCCCCTCCAGGACAGGAGAGCTGGAGAGGGGCTTTTCACATGGGCATGTAGTGGTAGGACAAAGGGGAATGGCCTTATGCTGAAGGAAGGCGAGTTAATATTGAGTATACAGAACAAACTCTTTACTATAAGTGTGATGATGCACTGGGACAGTGTGCTCAGAGAGGCTGTGGACTCCCCATCCCTGGAATTGTTCAAGACAGGCTGGATGGGAGTTACCTGACCCAGTAGAAGATTCCCTGCCCATGGCAGGGGCAATGTATCTAGATGATATTTTAGGTCCCTTCCAACGCTAACCATTTTATGGTTCTATGATACTGTGCTCTTAAATCACCATCTGTGTTCTTCCCTGCACATTTCCCAGGTTGTTTCTGAACAACTAAGAGTGTACTGAAACTTTTGTAATGTTAAGGGGGAAGGTACTTTAAAAAAAACAGTAATAAACCTCAAGGATCCAAACTGATTTATCTTCCTCAGACCACACTTACCAGTTTGGTTCTAAAGAAAACTCTGGATGTAGGAGGCTGAAGGCAGAGCAGATAAACACCTGTATCCTGTAAACTGTAAGGAAATCAGAGCACCTTCCTGTAATAGGAGAGATTCAGTTTCAGGTCACTTTTCTGTTTGCAAGAACTTCATCCCCCATTTCCCTGCTCAAGGCCCCAAGATTCTGGCACCATTAGGTTTCTTTTGTGGTTTTTGTGGCAGGTTGACCCTGGCTGGATGCCCAGTGCCGACCAATGCCACTCTATAATTTCCCTCCTCAGCTGGACAAAGGAGAGAAAATACAATTATATCCTATATACAAAAATATCCTTTCGATAGTGGGTCAGGAAAAGGATAGGGAGTCTTTTACCGATTACCATACAGGCAAAGGGGACTCTACTTGGGGAAATTAATTTAGTTTATTACTAATCAAATCAGGTAGGGTAATGAGAAAAAAACCCTAACTCTTCCCTCCTCCTCCTCCCCAGGCTCAACTTTGTTTGCAGTTTTCTCCCCCTCCTCCCCTCCAGAGGTGCATCACATGTTGTCCCTGTTCCTCCTTCAGCCTTAGCATGAGGACTCCTCAGTCTTCCCCTGCTTCAATGTGGGTCCCTCCCATGGGAGACAGTCCTCTACCAGCTTCAACAGTGTGGACCCTTCCATAGGTAGCAGTCCTTCAGGCACTGATGGCTCTGGTGTGGGTCCAACCCAGAGTCGCAAGTCCTGTCAGCAAACCTGTTCCAGTGTAGGCCCCTCCTTCACGAGCCCACAGGTCCATCCTACAAGGACCCAGCTCCGGTGCAGGCTTCCCATGTAGTGACAGCCTCCTTCAGGTCTCACCTCCAGCATGGGGTTCTCTGGCTGTGGATGGATCTTTGCTCCCCTGTGGACCTCCATGGGCTGCAAGGCCACAGCTGCCTCACCATGGTCTGCACCATGGTCTGCAGGGGAATCAGCTCTGGTGCCTGGAGCACCTCCTCCCTCTCCTTCTTCAACCTCAGTGCATGCAGGGCTGTTTGTCTTACATATTCTCTCTCCTCTTCCCAGCTCCAATTGCCATTTATTTTATTTTTGTCCTCCTCTCCTCCCTCTTATGTATGTTATCCCAGAGATGCTACCACTGTTGGCCATGGGCTTGGCCTTGGAGCTGTCTGGTTTTTGCTCTGCTGGACATTGTGGGAGCTTCTGGCAGCTTCTAACAGAAGCCATTCCTATAGCTCCCTCTCTCCTACCAAAACCTTACCAGGTAAACCCAACCCAAGCCTTCACCTTTACTGCCAAATCCAAGTCCATAACTGGACATAATCTAAGCAGAGGTTAGTAATGCATTACTCAAATGTCTTTACAAAATCAAACCCTAAATCTAGTATTAGTTTCAATAGTTTTATGGGATTTTTTTCAAGAAAACTTAATCTCCTTTTCCAAAATGGCTGGGCTGACTTTTAGGGTTTTATTCCCTCAGAAAACTGTTCATGGCATGTTGCCACAGAAATATCCACCTAGTCTCTATTACAAAGGTAGACTTACCCCAGCTCATAAATTCTGCCAATAACAAAAGCTAAATTTACTACAGATTACAAACACATGGGATGAGTGGATAAATTGGGTGGATATAACACTGAGGGCCTATGACTCCTGATGGCAAAACTTGCCTAAGTGTGCAAATGAGGTGGGAGGGACATGAGAGGAAGAGAAGTCAGATTTTGTGAGGTCTAAATGAGAATACTTACAGCTCTACTGTGAAGCCTGTCAGTAATGAGTGTTACATGTGCTTTTACTTCTGGATTTCCAGGTCTATATTACTTGTGGGATCATGTGTGAAGCTTGATTCTTGCCTGACACAAAAACCCATGGAATATGTGGCAAAAGAAAGCAGTGCTCTGAATGTTCTTTTCTTTAAATGCAGAAGTATTAAGTCCTGGGGTGGGTGCTCAAAAAGAGGCAAATTTCATAGTTTGCCTCTTAGCAATGGATCACAACTCTTTTTAGAAAATGATTTTATTTACTGTGAATTTTTTGTTTACAGCCAGAGAGATTAACTCAATTGTAGGCCTTTCAGAAGGCATTTAGCAATATTTCAGCCAAGTCATTCCTCTGGTGTCCTGCAGCATGTATCAATCTATTTATAGGTTTAATCAGATCAGCAGCCCGTATGTATTTTAAATGTTTTAACACTTCAGAAGTGGCTTGTATCACCCAAACTGTGATTTGGTGTTGATACCCTGGTCCACACAAAACCCTTAATTGTGCTGTGAATACTGGTGCTGGTCCCCATGCCAAGGGCCACTCTAAATATTTACCAGCACAGATTACCAGTGGTGTTCCCTAAGATCACCTAGCCATTAGCATGGATATTTTTGACTCAATTTGTCCCATATTTGTCCTGAACTCAGTCTTCTCCAGGTAAACAAACATACAAAGCACTAGAATTAAAGCTTGGGTAAAATCCTCCCATATCTTAGAAAACTCTTTATCTTACCAAAACCAGACAGGACTATGAACATTTCACCTTTTGTAACACAGAGTGATGAAACACTCATTACACAGGAATAAAAAGGCAGCAGCCACTCCTATGTCTCTTGCACACAAATGCTTGTTAACAGCCTTCAGCACACTGGAAACAAACCTCATTGCACAAAAATCCTCTTTATCTCAGTATGAAAGTGAAGTTCCTTTGCAGACTGTTGTATAAAGCACCCATAAACTCGTGGGCATTTATTGTGGCATGGATGTGACTTCAGCTTCTACCCAAAGACACTTGAGAATTAATGCACAAATGCAGAAAGCAATTTTACATGGAGACACTTGCAGTGCATCCATGAGAAATACTTTCACAACTCAGCCAATTGTGTCTATGTAATGAATATGTTCCAAGGAGTATGAAAAGAAACCACAAAGATAGCTGCATGAGTAAGATTCTTTCCCCATCCCATTGTTCCATTCAAATATGAGAGATTGCATTCAGACGATTTTTCTTTCATTTCAAAAAATCAACAGAAGAAGAGTGAGATAAACTCTTCTATCCACCACTGAAGACATTTTGAAGATAACAGCTGATTTGCTCATACTTATAATATTTGCTTGAGAGATGAGCTATCCTAGGGTAACATAAGCATCTTGGGTTTTTACAAGTTCACTTATATTGCATACTGCTGAATGACTGACATCTGCCCCTCTCTTCCAGCATTTAATCATTGCCCTCCATGTGCCCTCACATGACAAAAACAATCCTTTTCTCCCCCCTCACGTATTTCAGTTCTGTATTATCTCTACCTTTGTAAAACCTCTGCCTCAGGCTGTTTTCTCTTATTTGTACTTTGGCACTGAAATTATTATTGTTTTTATGAGTTATCAAGTGCATGGCTACAAAATCAAGATAAATGTTTTGAGAAGAAGAGACATTATTAATTTTAAATTCCCACGTTTCTTGCCAAACTTCAGCTTTTTACTGCCAGAAGAACAAAGCAAAACATTATAAAACACAAGAAATCTTCCACTTTTGATCTAAGGGAAATTAAAAACCTTTTTTCTCAACTTCAGTCTTACAACCAAAAGTGATTATCAGTTTTAACCTTGAAAAAGCATCTGTGACTTGAGGTAAACTGTGCTTGGTTAATGAGGTTATCTAACATAGCCCAATGAATTTGTCAAGGCTAATGATGATCAGTAGATAGGCTCAAGGGATTTTTACATCAAACCACAAATCTCTCTTTTACTTTTTTATTTAATTGTTACTCTGTATGATTGTTGATCATCTTCTATAAAAATTTACGTTGTAATCATCTCCTTTTGTGTTACTGTACAGAAACAGCATACTCAAGGTTGTTGCAGATCTGTGTAGCTGAAATCTGGCTCACTGGTGGATCTGAGGAGAGTATAATAAAGTAGATTGATGTCACTGAAGCATTTAATGTACTGTGAATTAAAAACATAGACAATATATTTAAGTAGAGTGGTTGAATAATTCATAATTTAGTGGACATGCAAGGAAAGATAACTTTTTTGACCCCGTAAAAGTCAATAGAAATCCAGATTGGAGGTCCAAATGTCAATGAGAAGAGGGCAGGGGAGAAAGGAAAAAAGTCAAAACTCACCTATCAATAAGGCATATATATATATACATACTTGGCCATGAAGGGCACAGAGGGTGCAGAAACATGAAAACTAGTATTTTAATAAAAGATGCAGATTACAACATGGAAATAGCAAGTCTGTATACATTTGATCTAAAATACACCATGTTAAAAGACCTTGTATAAAGCTGTCTTAAGTATTTTGTAAAAATGCAACTTTCTGGTGTGTGAAATGCCTGTCTTAGCCTCTGCAATGCTTTCCTGTCCACTCTCATTGTTACAAGGACCGGCTCCTCCAGAACTCTGTGGGACTCTTGAGAATATTTCAGGCAACATAAAAACATTGCATAAGGTACAAACATGTTCACCACACTGTTACGTTCTACAACAAATTATTGTTGGCTACGCTTCAAATAAATCATCTTTGTAAACCAAGTACAAACCACCATCATACATGGTAATTCAAGAAAGTTCTTTACATCCAGAAATGATTGCTACTAACAGGCCTCCTTAGTGTAATTATTTTCCATAACATCTCTGTTTATTTGCACTTTGCAACAGATCAAAATTATGATGAAGTAACAATTCACAGGAGTTTTATTTTATTTTTTCTATGTAAACAGACAGTAGGATGCTGTAAAACCTACCATGGCCGTCTCCTAAAAAAGGAGGACAGAGACTTTTCTATATTAACATGCATTTGTGTCATGGGATTCTGCACCAGCATTATACTTTCCATGACAGGTGACATAGTAATAAGAAACTTCAGTGAAATTTGTAAATTCTTAGACAGAGCTTGATATAAAAGACTAGTACATATTACAGAAGTATATGATTTTTTTCTGTAAGCTAATAGCTGGAGATACGTATTGAAAGTGTCATCTAGTATTCACAGACTGAATTTGGCATTTTTCTGACTATTAGATTTCCTTACTTACTAGTTTTGATTGAAAGGATAATTTTCTCAAATTATACTCTCCGCTTTTACATTTTTCAGCTTCAGGCTCATACTGAAATTCATTTTATATAAGGAATCAAATTGTACTGAATTGAAAAGTCATAAAAATCTAAAAAATTCTTTGCATTTATAAAAGTATCACACATTTAGATACAATTTTTTTCAACTCCTTGAGGACTCAGAGAAATTGCTGTCATATTTGAGAAAGCTGTGAATCTCTCTCTGTTTTTTAATAGGATAAAACACACTTGTAGAACAATAAAATGAGAGCTCTTGAATATGTGTAATACACACTACAAGTCATTAGTTTGAAAAGTGTCTGCCACTGATGGAGGGCTGTAACTTTGCTATCTATAATAATTTTCCCCATTGTTCTGACAGACTTAATCTACTCACATCTGATATGGGAGCAATATCAGAAAAGATAGGTATCAAGAAACACAGCAAATTAAAGAAAACAATATGCAAACATTCAATTTAGCTGTCTGTCATCTGTCTGATAACAGTTAATTTACTGTCTATGTGTTACAGAGCAGATAACAACACATCCTGTGCAGTCTGATGCATTTTTGGGGCAGAATCCAAGAGTCTCATCACTAGAGAATGTGCCCTTTCCAGAACTGCCAATAAAATAATACATACACAGAAACCATCTGAACATGTAAACAAACATGGTAGTGTTTTTGCAGGGAATTGAGGGAGGATTCTGGCTGATTACGACATTGTTTGTTGGTAGTGCTCTGTTGAAGTCATGGATGGAAGCAATTATGGACCACAGCTTCTGAGAAATATGTTCTTTTCCTTCTTAGGCAAAATTTTCTTGTATCTGTGGAAGTTTGGATGAAAAAACAAAGTACGTAAAGGTAGTTATAATTAGTTCAAATATCACTGCTGACTACAAAGACAGTCTCTTTTCTCTGGCTTCTTACCTGAGATGAGAAAAGTGACTGTATGTGAATGAAAAGAGTATTGCTAGCTTGATCATTTTTATCTGGAAAATTTTACATATTTTATTTACTGGGAAAAAAACTTTTTTTTTTTTTTTTTTGCATGTTCTGATGCTTGTGCCCCTGCTCTGGTCCTGCTTACCTTATCAGTACTAGATCTTATAAGGTATAGCGGTAGCATCTACTCTCAGTGCTTTGCTGTCATTACATGTCTTGCACATCCAGAATTCCAGAATGGTAGAAAATTTTCTACATTGCCTCTCTGCCATGAATAACAGCACTTAAGTCTCAGTGAGGCCACAGAGAGTTTGCAAACAAGATTAGGTACAACAACTTTGCTTGAAGGGGATGCCTCTGAAACACAAATATCCTGTCAGTATTCCTTTCATCTCTCAGCTTGCTTCTTTCAGCTCCTTATTCTGTCCTTTTCACCCTAACATGAAAATCCTAGCCAAAAATTGTTGCTTCACAAAAATTAGCCCGATAATGAGAATCACTACAAGAAGTGATCCAGACAGCTCTTGGTACTATGACAATTTGTGTGTGTGCAGAAGGCAAACATTCAAATCCCACTTTCCTTTCAGCATTTCCTCAGTAAGTCACTGGCACCTGCAGTATCTATCTCCTCCTTATTTTTGCATGCAACATTTCACAATCACATGCACAGTGACCTAGTAGAAAATATTTACCATAAGACCCTCCTCCATGCACTGGAGTATGAATTTCCTGCTGCTCATACACACCTCTGCTGCATATCAGAAGACATATGGCACTCATGATGCTTTTTGCCTGGGTAGTATTTTCCAAAATTGCCTACTTATCTTTTCTCTGCACAATGTTTCTTACTTCTTATATGTGTGAAGGGAATTCATTACTCCCAAATTGCCAGATTTGAATCAATGTTACATTTTGCAAGTATTTTGGCAGATTTTATCATCTTGGCCTGCTAAAAAGAAAGGTGACTTAAATAATTAACTCCTTTCCCTTCTTTTCTTTATCTGCTTTTCTCTTTTTAGGTTTTTGTTACTGGATTGCCTGTTTCTAGGGATTTTTTTTCTAACCCTTCCCACTTCACCTCCTCTAAAAGGAGGAGAAGACCCTTTTCACTAAATCCTATAATTCTTACTGCTTTTGTCACCACTTTCTCCTGGTTAGTTACTTCACACCCCTGCTCTAATATCTTCGTTCAGTTTGTTATTTTGCAGTCTTCTTTTCAGACCAACTATAGCATCTTAGTCAAAAATCTTCACTTTCTATTTGCCTGCAGTGGTATGTCTTGTTCTTCAACTTCCATTAGTACTTTTGGGCTTGGTTTTTAGCTCTTTTTCAAAGCTCACCTTCACTCTGATTTGTGAATCACTTTTCTCCTCCTCTTCTCCTCATGAGAAACCCTGTTCTTCATGGAGAATTCAATTCCTGTTAAGCAAGGAAAAGAAGCTGTGGATAATATGGTGGTCCCTATGAGTAATAATGATGGAAGGTTATCCCCTTTCACATATACAGAGAAACTACAGGGTCAAACACAATGGAAAATTACGACATTTGCTACTTCAGAAAAAAATACAGTGAAGGCAGAGAAAAAGGTGGGGTGGAATTCTCCCAAGGTTTAAACATGCAGGCGTTACCATGTATGTATTTTTGCATATCTTGTACATATCTCTAGCTCTTCCCCTACTGACATACAAGGTAGCCCTTTTCTCCATGTGTCTCAGTTCACAGGGCAATTTGAATTTTTACTTTTACAAACTGCAAAGGCAAGAGTGGTGAAGACATAAGGTTGTTCAACCCTGAAGCCACTAACTGCCAATCTAATTAAAACAAAGCTCTAAGACATGCAATAAACATGTGGTGGCTCTGTTGTAGCAGTATTTGAAATGCAATGCAGGATTAAGGTTATGAGGAAAAGGGAAATATTTCTAAGGTTTCTTGGCATTTTTAGCAGAAACTGAACTTGGAGCAAAAGAAAGAGATCTTTCTGGTTTAATGTAAGATGTTGAACGTTCAACCTACAATTAAGAAAAGAAATCACAGTGAGGAGGTACATGAGGACTTAAGAAATTATGGTTCTGAATTGTCATATGTGGAATATTAATAATACTGACAACTAATGCATGTACGTTCCTGCATATAGATACATAAGTGCATGTTCACAGATTAATGATATTCAGACTTAGCCTTGATTGGTTGGTTGATGGTTTATTGAAATGAACACTGCATTTTTTATAATCAAAATTTCAAATATGGGGCGCAAAGAAGGTTTTGAATCAGTCTGTGGGAAAAATCAGTTTTGCTGTTTTGCAGGTTTTAGTTCAGTTTTGTTGAACCCAGTTTAGTTCATGTTGCTGTTATGAGGAAATGATTGTTTATATCTCATCTTGTGTGTATTGGAAAATTGGCAGCACTACCTTGTAATTCATCACTTATTGTGAGTCAGGGGACAATGCAATTTCAACTTCAGGGCAAAGGATTATACAGAGTCATAAAAGTAAAATATCACATCCCTCTGAGCTGAATCAACCTAATAACAGAGGTCTTACACAAACTTTGCAATAATATGCAGCAGAATTAGTGGATTCTCATAGCCATTAAGCTGTATAAAAGATTTTTTTTTCTCTTATCTGTTTAGATTTTATTCAGCCAGCTGATGAGTCACGATCAGAAACATCCCCTGTGAAAAGGAGACTTTCTGAGAGAGAAGTGCTTAGTGATGGGAAATGGAACTAACTTAGCTATTTTTTAAGTTGCTGTGTGTTTACATTCAACTCCACACAGTGACAAAGGTAAGATACAGTATGCTGCAATGACACTGCACTTTAAAATTCACAAAGCAATTACGCAGTACTTGTATTATCTGCAAACTGTTCAGTGGGAATGCAAAGGTTCACCCTGCCCATGTAATTAGCCTACTCAAGAGCAAGGGTTTGGTACATTTCAAAGGCCAGTTGCCAGTTTTTCAATGCATTACCCATCACATAATTTTCATAAACTTGAAAATATTTCAAGTCCCTAAGGAAAGTCAATATTAAGACACATCAAGCAGTCTGTTTTGAACCTTGTATTTTCTATCTCAGCATGGGTGACCAGCTGGTTTGGGAAGCACAGAACTTACTGCTCCCTCATCTGAATGGCATATTAATGTTGTAAACTACTTGATTATTTGTCATGAGCTAATTATAGTCTACTGAAGTAGATGTCAGTTGCTTAATAAATGTGAATTCTATTCAATTTAATCTTAGATTATGATTGAATATTAAATATTCAATTTTGATTATCAATTGTTTAAACGAAAGAACAATATCTTTCTACAATGTTTATGTTGTTAACCACTAGTAGGTGCTGGCAAGTACCAACAGTTCAAACGAATGAAGGTTCTGAGATATGAATAGATAAGATTCAAGCCAATGACAATTATGGCTCAGGAAATGTGAATTACAGGCAAATTTTAAGTTCTCTCTTTAATGATGCATATGACAATAGAAACAATATTGTTACTTAGCTCTGGCAAATCTAGTAAGAATCTCATGTCTGGAAAAGAGATTACACAACTCCTTTTCATATTGTTTCCTTTAGGTGAAGGAAAAAAGTTTAATTCTGTTCTAATTTTTTTTGTCTCGCTTTCTATGCTAAGTGGAAATAGAAATTACAAGACCTGTTTTCTTCCTGCAAATATGGTATACCATTTCTTACTTTACATATTGGTAGTGTTAGTAGAAGAAATCCAATATCCTCTCCACCAGCATGAAAAGTAAGTTTATTTCCTTCTCATTCACTGTCCTTGCAAAGCTAATAGTAAAGGATAGAAATACATATTTTAAAAATTCCTTATCTTTCATCCTATAACATTTTCTCAGCAGATCTCGTCACATACATGTAACAAAGAAGTTACTTAAATTATATTTATAATTAATTATTATCCTTTTTATTTATTTTTGAAATCATTGTTGTTCTTAGTAGAGTTTTGGAGATTCTGGTAAAAGATTTTATCTCTCTTTTACCCATACCTGACATTCATAGGAATGTTTTATGGAGGAGGGGACAAAGGAGTACCCTGGCTCCCTCCTGCTCTCTGTGTAGCTCTTGTCAGTGTTTTCTGAGCCTCTGTTAAGAAACAGCTGAACTTGGCTAAACCTGCAAGGTTTTAGCAACCTCTTTCTTGGAGTTAGCCATGAAGCTGAGGAAGAGGTTGGCCACTGGGGAGAAACAACAACCTGTGTGTACACGTACCTATGTGCCCCTGTGCATAATAAGGAACTTGGCATAAAAAAACCCTCCACATGTTTCCTCTATCTCTCAAGTGCAAGCAAAGCTATCTCTGAGACAGAAAGTCTCTAGGCTGCATTAACATGTTTAAGTCATCCTGTCACTATGGAAAAGAAACAGGCAAGCAAAGGCCTCTTCTGTTTTGTCACAAAAGCACAAGGCATTGAGTATGCTGGTGGAAATTACCATAACTGCATATTACTGAGCCAAAAATAACAGAAACTCTCCATTTTACATCCCATCTGACTTTAATATAAGCAGCTCAGGTTTCTGTAGGGATTATATTTTGTTTAGTCTCTGATAAAAAACTAGTATTTAAGTAAAGAGTAACCAGAAGGATGTCAATCAGTTTTACCATAAAATAGTGTATGGCAAGCTAAATCAGGAAAGTCTTTGCTGCTCGCTGAAAACTCTGGCCTACTTTTCATGATTTTTCTTGTTAGTAAAGTCATGATTGAATCAATCTTGTGTTCAATTAACTGTAGCATCATGAAAGATCCTTGATAAAAGCAAGAAGAAAAAGAAGTACCACATTAAAGGTCATGAGTTTTCCAAATATAGGTACTTATATGTGAGCATTAAGTGTCTGTTAACATGCTCCTCTGAGACCACAAACCCATGCACACATGCTCTTCTGTGAAGAGCAGCAAAAGGATATTTTGCTAATTTATATTAGCCTGAGATAAAAAAGCATAGCTATTTTATAATGCTCATGTTGCCCAAGACCAATTGCACCCTAACATTTCTTTAACAAGGTTCAGAGAGTTTCTCACCCTTTTCTGTTTCCGTCCTTGACTCCAGTGAGTGCTGGAATCCTTGGACAGAGAACTATCACAGCAGCTGCAGTACTGAGGGGCTGAGGGCAGTGCAGGTTGGCAGGAGGGCAGCTGAGGAAGACATCATGGTTTTGTCCAAGGAATGAAACCTGTGGGCCATTAACTGTGATGGCAGCAAGAAAAGAGTTGATTGTAGGAAGGAGAGTTTAGACCTGGATGGGTTTTAATTTTACAGCATTAATGACAAAACACTTTACCCATAGACACTTTTTTTTGGTGCTCTTCTGCTTACTTCTACAAGGCTCACATTGGTTTTGTGGCTCACTGGTTTGTGTCCACCAATTAGACCATCAAAATCTTAAATTCTCACTCAGCTTAGTGCATTCAAGGAAGTCCCTAAAATTCCATGTTGTTTCCCATGCAAGCAGTGCCAAAATTAGAAGAGCTTGTTACAAGGTCTGAAGGAAGGCTGGCCCTGCTGGTCCTGCAGCCATGGATAATTCATTGAGGAGGGAGCACATGTCACTTCAGCCAAGGCCAAGAGGAGAAGGAAGGTGAGAGGTCAGACTTTATTAGGCCAATGTGAACTGATTCACTAATAAGAGAGCTGAGTTAGCCAGCTGCTCACAGATGAGAATAAACCTGACCCTCTGTCTCTCTGGAACCCAAAGTACCTCTGCAGCACTATTGTTTCTCACAGCTCATATTTATAGGGCCTGCGTACCCACAATTTGTAGGTGATGGAAGAACGAGGAGCACAGCCACAAGCAAGCAATGATTTTTGACAGACATAGATTTCATTTGAGGTCTGATAATAGATGATATAGCTCCTATTAGGACATTCTCCTGGAAGGTAGTGGGGCACCCAGAATTATTTCTGCAGCCTGTGCAGAGCATGAGAATATACTAATTTTATTAAACAGATCCAAGAACTCACCAGCAGAATGAAGCACCTCTACATTCTACTTTCTGAAGTTCAGGGGAGCAAGAAAAACAAAAGCAAATTCTTTCTTAAAAGCGTCAGGATGAATGTCTCGTTAGGTCTCTTGTGGAAGCTGTCCCAGAACTGTGTTGCTTTCCTCAGTCTGAAATCTGAGTAACCCTCTCTGCAAAATCTTTGTTGAATCAAAACCAAAACCACGAACTTCTGCTAAAGATTATACTTGGTAGAATAAATAGGCTGTGATGCAAGTGTTTGAATGCCATTTCTTAAATATTCTTTTCCTTGAACCATGTCTATTTTATTAAGAATAATGATCTTTGTTTTTCAATGTAAGATTAAAATATATAAAACATTGCTCAAGTTACAAATTAGGTACAGTGGGTTCAGCAGCACTCAGGAGGCCAAGGTTGCTGTGTGTAACTTCCGAAATTAAACCAGGAAGGAAATCTGCAGTTTCACCTTGAGAGAGCAGGACTGTCTCATGTTGTGTCTGGGCCTTGGAAATAAGAGTTGGGATGTAACAGAACTGTGCTGAAAAGAAATTAAACCATACATATAGATCATTCTCCTTAAGAAAGCAACTTTATGTGTCTTCGAAGAGCTTGCTATTCAATGCAGCGATTGAAACACTTCTGAGCTACAGAGCTGCTTGCTGCTGAAACTGTTTTACATGAAATGACAGTGTACCTGCATATAATTTAAATTGTGAATTGCAAGATGGGTCATATTTTGGTAATGAATAAATAAGCTTCATAGAAATATTATCATGTAAAAGGATATGTAGACTATTGTCCCAGTATTTCTTAGCAATCCAATATACACGACTTTCATGCAATTATGAGGCAACAATACCAATGCTGTAGGTTCTATGGGCTATAAATGCTTGTTTTAACTTTCATTTCACAATCTGTTCTGCAGTGTAGCAGTGTTTTGCCCTGAACCTAGGGTAAAATTTCCACTATTAACAAAGGCTATTAAATTCTTTGTAGGACTACTCTGCAGTTATTCTTCAAGTTTTTAATTTCAAAAATAATTTTCTATAAGTAAAGGCTGTTTCTTTACTTTGGTGAGTGAAGGACTGAAACAATCAAGTTACATGATTTATCAAGACTGCCTTAATATTGCCCCTTCATCATCTTACCATTGCTCAATACTATTTGCCAACAATTTCCAGTTAAAAGATTGTGCCAAAGACTTCTGGAGCTTACTGTGACTGTGGAGACTATTTTATGTTACTACATTAACAAGTGGCTTCAGCAGTTGTCACCTCCTTGGAAACACTAGACTGCAAAAACAGCTGGGTCTTTTGTGTTGTTCCAGCTCCGCCTTATCCAGGATTTCCTTCCATAACAGACTCGAGTCGGTCATGTGTCTCATGGGACTTTTCAGAAAAAAACAAACAAAAAACCCAAACAAACAAACAAAAACCCAAACAAACAAACAAAAAGCCAAAATAAAAACCACAACCCTACAAGGCTTTCTGTCGATAACATGATCAAGAAACTCTCTGATACCCTCCTATATTTTTGTCTTTCCATTTTCTCAGATGAAGAGAATCTATCCTTAGCTGTCTGAAGAGAATTGTGCATGCTTCTATGGCTGTCACAAAGGGTCTAAGCATAGAAAGCCCTAACACAGCTGCCCAGGGAAAACATATTTGACGTCAATTCCTGTTGTGTAGCAATGCTCTTGGTTTCAGAAATCTTGACCCCTTGTTATAGGGCTTACCTGCTTTCACATGACCATGGAAACACATCAGAGCTGAAGGAATACTGAGCTGAATGAGAGCAAAGAGCCATCTAGAGTGCACAGTTGGGAAAAAGTAGAAAGGCAAGGCACACACAGCAAGGCCTGAGCACTCGCAGCTTCCGACTAGCAGCACTCTCAAGATTTCAAAGGCAGAGTCTGCATTGAGAAGGTGCGTTTAACCTCTTTTGAAACACCTGGGATCCAGCAGAAGTCCTGATTCAAATAGCTCATCTCCTTGTTCATTAATTGACTGCATAATAAACTCTTGAGACTCGTGAGATTGTGTCACTGAACAGGAGATGAGCAGTTAAGTAATGTTACTTAATAACAATTTTTTGACCAAACAAAACAGTGAGATTGGTGGAAGAACAAGATTTGTGTCATTATGGCTGGTACAGAATAAAGACAGTATATTCATCTATCTTTATCTGTACCTTCAGTTAACAAAGGTACGGATTATCTCCTACTACTGGCATCACACAGGCAAAACACTCATTTAGCATTTAGCCTTCACACCCATTTTTTCAACAGAATATAGAGGATCCTTGTGTGAAAAGAAGTCTAGGGACACTTCATGTTTTCTTTTGCAAATAAATTAGCAAGAATCATTTTCATGGTCTTTCAGAATGTTAGTTTTTGACGGTATATGGCCAATGACTGTGTTATAATTAATGTTCTTTCCTATGACTTATCACATTAAACTGAAATATTTAATTATGGATATGTTTAATATGCCATTAATTATTACGCAGTATTTTATTTAATAATATTAACTCTTAATTACTCTTTATTTTACATTCCTTCATTAAATATAATTACACACATTAACGCTGGAAAATAATTCTTTCCCTTTGTGGAGGACAGCTGCCTTGTATTTTCACCTTTTCTGTGATGATGTTTAAAAATTGCAGATTAGTCCATACAATAAATAGTACAACTCCCTCAGCATGCTAAGAACAGTAGCTATTCTTTAAAGCTTATCCTGTCTGTCTACTTAAATGTTGAATAACAGCAATTTTAGCCTTATGTAGACATTTAAAAAGCAACAGTACAATAGTCCAGAAGCGTGCCGTAAGAAATTAAGGTGTTTCAGTAGGGAAAATAAAATAATGTCAACTGCATACATAACTTGTTAGGCAGGAATGGACATTTAGTAATTTACCAGATGATATCTCTGTTACTAATGTATCTTCCCCATATCATTATAGTCTAAAATAATGCACCTTAATTTTAATAATTTATTATCTGCATCTTGAATTTTTAAAGATACATACATACATACATACACATACATGCATACATAAATAACACAAAGATTACTGAAAGAACCTAGCGCTGCAACCTGTCCATACCTTTTCCAATAGGATAGCATAAAAATGCCATGAATGGAAGGGTCAATGTCATTTCACTTTCTTCAAGACCTGATCTAAAGCTCAACAGAGTCTTTGGAAATCATCTTAGAACATTCCAAATACTTAGTCATATTAGCAATTATTTTGGTTAATAGATCAAGGTAAAAAATTCAGTTAGTACTTGCCATTGATAGCATTTATATTATATAAATATAATGTTTATCCATCTATGAGTAAAAGTTATTCTGCATTCAAGTTTCATCAGTAAACCCTTACTTTTAAAATATTTCTTTTCAGTTTTCTTTTCAGTGCAAGGGACTTAAAAATCAGCCAACACACCTGAGCACACAGATACGCATAAACTCATGTACATATACAAATCATTACTGCACCTTCAGTGCTTTGACATACCGCAGGATTGTTGTCATGCAAGCCTGAGTGAAACATAATGACAGAATGATTAAAGACAGCCTAAGTTAATCATTTAATTTCTTGATTAGCTATTGAACGTCCTTGTAATAAGGATGAGAAAATGAGTACTTAATGCATCAGAAGTCCAATCCTTGCTTCTTTCCATGTCACTCTAACCACCTCTAATTTCTGCAGAAAAAAATGGTTCTTATAAGAGTTTTGTTGTTAAATCTAAATCTAAGGTCTTGTGAATAGATTTGTATTATGTATATTCATATTGCTTCATATATGTTCATCTAAAATTCACACTCTAATTCATAATATCAATGCACATTGATTAAAAAATTAATATAAACATTTCTATTAGCCTCACCTCCTGCAGAGCACATTTGTCCCGTCCAACAGGAAACCTTAACATCCAGTTACATCTGGTTAAATTGTATGTTTCATTGCTAAAACACAGTGGCACTGTGCTTTGTTATGCAATCATTCTAATATTATTTGGTTTGAATACCATTTTATAAGTGTGTGCTTTCAATACTGTGATAATCCATTGAATTTTTACCTGTTATTAATGGTCCACATTAATTATTATAATTAATTGTCCAATTGTGGACAATTGCCCGCAAGGTATCAATAAGTACTAAGAATTTCCACCTCTCCTATTGCTTACTTGGCCACTTCCAAGCCAGAAAACTATCTCTCTTATAGCTCAAATACTCAGAATTTTGTACCTGGTTGCTTTTAGGAGCTCCTTAGGAAGGTAATGTTCAATAGCTGGGGAGCAATCAGAGGCACCTCTCTGTCACACAGAGCAGCTAATGGTTCCCTCTTGACTGTACCTTCCTGAGCTGTGGACTACATTTCCTTCACAGCTCCTGTAGTAGGAGCTTTATTGGGGTTTTTCCTGACTATTGTGGGTTAGGAATGGTATTTAGTGCCCCCTCCACCAGGACTCCAAAACAACAGTGCCTCTCGCTTGCTACTCCTTCCCTTCTCTTCTGCCCATGAGTGGCCAGAGAAGAGAACTGGAGGCACAAAAGGCAAAAATGACCTTTGTGGAGATAAGAACAATTTACTGTAAACAGCAACAAGATAAGAAATGGACCAGTAACAGCAACAATACTAATTGCAAAAGCATACAAAAGACAGAGTGTGGAGCTCAACCCACTCACAGCCATGCCACCCAAACTGCTCTCTCTGGCTGGGACCAGCATTACCCCACTGCTCCATCCGCCAGGCTTGCTCTGCCAGAAAGGAATGCCCTAGCAATGATATGAAATGGCATTGAATAATATATGGATCTTGGCCACACCCACACTGTTCCAGGCTCTTCCCCCTCGTAGGTACTGTAAAAAATTAACCCTGTCTGTAGTTAAAAACCTTGACAATGACTAAGCTCAGTTGGGAAGTATCAGATTAAAAAGCACTTATTATGCTGAAAACATACAACCCTTCTTACCTGCATACATTCTGTGAGTTTAAAAGGGAAATTAAGCCTACATTTAATTGACTGTTTCTTGATTGTTAAACTTTCCTGTGTTATGTTTCAATTTCTGGTGATTACCATTTATAATTTAGCGTGCCTTGCTCCTGCTTCAGTAACACAGATTCACTAACGCCTGCATTATACAACTTGTCCCACATTTAATTAGGAAATTCTATCTGATTGTTAGCACAGTGCATTATGTAAAGAACACAGCACATTAAACTATTGAGTTCCTATTCGACAACCCAACTAGAAATGTTCCACAAAATTTATGGGTGCAATAAGTGACTAGAAAGAGTCATTAAAAGGCTGTAGATTTCAAAGCTGTGAATGCACTCACCCTGCAAAGTATGAAATATATGTTCTGGAAGTTTTGAAACACATGCACATTTCCTCTAAAATCATTATAGTATTTTTCTTTCATAGCTGTTGCAACTATAAAAGATCTATTAATCTCCAAGAAAGGATGTAGGAGAGAGGAATCCTGGTCAGTATCTGAATAAGGGAAGCAGCATGAGAAAAGAAAATATATTCTTTGTACTAGCTAAATAGATTATTTCAATACTCTTCCAAAGCAGGAATATGTATTTTTTTAAGTAGGTCCAGACATGAGAACCTATAATTATACTTAATTGTATATCTTATTGCACATAAGTGATAAAGTTTTCATACAGTGAATACTGTGGTCTTGACCTATTAAAGATTAATCATGTAATAACTGCCTGGGCTGTGAGTTAAAAGTCTTCATATTCAGTGTCATTTATTTTAGTGAGACATTGGTGAGTTTAAAATAAAGGTAAACCTGCTAATAGGATTTTTAAGGTCAATGAAGTTATCCCTGACTTCAAGCAAACTGTGTACTTAATGAAAAGGCTGACTCATATTCTACATCTGAAATTTGATATTAAATTGGACTCATATACACACTTTGCCAGCGTCTCTCAAGGGTTTATGTACATGTTAAAATTATTACAATTAGAAATTATTGTATTTTGGGGCCATGAAACAACTTGCCCTTATGTAGAAGAAGGAATAAAAACTAGAGGCAAAGAATATTTAAAGAGTCCCTCAATTGTAAATGGCCATTATATTGTAACAGATTCTTATTTTTAAAAATGATCCAAATTTAACAATACTTTTCTATATTTTTTTCCAAAAAGATATTTTCTTTCCTTCCAGCACGAAAACCACTATTGATATATTGCAGCTGTGTTTCCACTTTTACATGAGCATTCTGCTATGCCTTTTTTTTTTTTTTATCTTTTTTAAAATCCTTTGTTACTGCAGTTATGTGAGGAAGAGAATCTTTTTAGGGGTTTGGGTTTTTTTTTAAAGCTATGATTCATTCCTCACTATGAGAGGGAAAGTCTTGGAAGCACTAATTTCAATTCCAAAACCAAGAAGAATCTTTGTTTCTTTGGGACCATGCTATGAAGGGAGCAACGTGGCCTCCTGTGCTGCAATGTGTATGTTTGAGCAAGGGCAGAGGAAGGAGACAGACTAAGAGGAAACAGTGCAGAAAAAGAGAAAAGGTATAAGGATTAAGAATTAGACAAGATGCAAGACTCGGGAATCAATAAATGGAGGCGATGCTCAAAGTGTTGCACTTTCTTCTTTTGTGACTAGAACGGGAAACCATTAAGTGAATAGACATGTTGATAGCTAGCAAGAAGTAACTGATGTGCACCTGAGCACATCCAAAGCAGAACACATCTTTCCTGGAAGCCTAAACAGACTTAGCCTGAGATAGTGGAGCTGTTAAAAGTACCACTACAAGCTGACAGCTGGGTAACAGCTTTATAGCCAGACTGGCAGAGCTGGCTTGGGGCTTCACAGAAAATGGGGAAAGCTAGGAAGGCAAAATTCACATCTTGACAAAAAGCATGGCAAGAGCCAGTATTTCTGACAACTTTTACCAAAGTAAATTGATTTTTTGAAAAAAGCTTTCCTTTTAAGTAAGGCTGGACAGCAGGTGGGAAACTAATTCAGCACTGTGGATTCTGAAATATGCATGTCGCTTTGGATACCTGTAACCAAGTCAGTACTACAGGGCTGGTTTTAAAATATTTTGCATTATCCTTCATCTTGTGGGGAAAGCCCCATACAAACTAAGACTACACAGTGAGTTTCCTACCAGGGATATGCTCAAGTCCCCCAGTACAGGCCAAGCAATAGCATGAGTAATTACTTGTTTCTTGGGAGTTTAAGATGAGAGCTCTTTCAGTAAAGGTAACAAGACTTTCCTTTAATGTAAGTGTTCACAGGACATAATAAAGTTCACTTACTTTCAAAGCTGAATTATAAGGTGTTGCATTTTGATTTAAACACAGTTTCCCTCTCAGTTATGCTAACCTGTTCCAAGTCAGTTAACGCTGTTTAAGAATAATCAAATTTCTGCTCTTCTTCATGAGGCTACATATATGTATGTTGAAAAATATAAAATCACTAATGAAATTATGCTATTTACTAACATTTATTAAAGTCAGTACAATTGTGGCTAACAAAACAGCAAGTAGAACATGAAACTTTCTGAATCAGTTAGGAATAAACATTGGTAAACATGTCATAGCTAATCATTAAAATTTACTATGTAATTAAGAATTTTTACATTCTCCAATAGGTCAAATAAATAAGACATCCCAAATTCACAGGAATGCCTAGTGGCCTAGCGGGTTGTATGGGCAGACCTTCAGAAACATCTCACAATCACAACAAACCATGTGTCTTCTTTCAAATTAATGACCATCAAATGGCCTCAAAGTCAGCTGAGATTTATAATCAAATACCATTCCAAACAAAGAAAAAAACCTCTAAATCCATTACTAGCAGGATGAAACCTGGGTGAGCCAACCAGGCTCCTTCAAGGGAAGAACCATAATTTAGACGCAAAGGTGAAATCAAGCTGGGATCAAACTTAGTGAAGTGTGACTGGGCAGTCTGGAATAGAGGATAAAAGCATTTCAAGTTGCATCCTGGTTTTTAAATTGGCATTTTTTCATCTGGTTTTGCCCTGATGCTTTTTATAGTGGAAACTGCAAGAAAATAATAGACAGTAGCTTTTTGTTTCAATATAACCAATTTTCTTCTTACATGCCAGGAAGGACTTTATATTTTGTGTATTCTTGAGACTGTTTGTATTTTCAAAGCTTTGAATGCTTTGATATGTGAAAGTTTTTCAAGACTGCAAGACCTGTAATGCTCTGAAAGGATCGATGCTGGCCATAGTGACACATTTCTGAAAGGAAGAGGCTGGATGAAAAATACTTCTGGAGCATGAGAAGCTTCAGGTGGATCAGCCCCCAGCCTGTGCTGGTATTTGGGGTTATTCCACCCTGGATGCAGGACCCTGCACTTGCTGTTGTTGAGCCTCATTATGTTTCTCTCTGCCCAACTCTCCAGCCTATCAAGGTGGCACTGAATGGCGAAACAGCCTTTGTGTGTATCAGCCACTGCCCCCAGCTTTGTATCATCAGAAACCTTGCTGAGGGCACATGCCATCCCTTTGTCCAGGTCATTGATAAACAAGTTGAATAAGACTTAGCCCAGTCTTGATCCCTGGGGAATGCCACTGACTACAGACCTCCAGCTGGATTCTGCTCTGCTGATCACAACCCTCTGAGCTCTGATCTTGACTCTGAGCTCTGCCATTAGGTCTTAATCCATCACACCTTGTCCGTTTGTTTCCTGAGCTTACCTATGAGGATATTCTGGGAGACGGTGTCAAAAGCCCTGGTGAAGTCAAGGCAGACAACATCCACTGCCCTTCCTCCATTGTCCCATCCTGCCATGTCATCACAGAAGGCTATCAGATTGGCCAAGCATCACTTCTGCTTGGTGAATCCATCCTGACTACACCTAATTGCCTTCTTCTAAATGCTTGGTAATGATCTCCAGAACGACCTGCTCCATCACCTTTCCAGGACTGGAATTGAGGCTGACTGGCCAGTAGTTTCCCTTGTCCTCCTTCTAGCCCTTCTTGAAGATGGGAGAAACACTAGCCTTCCTCTAGTCCTCAGACACCTCCCCTGTTCTCTGTGATTTTTCAAAAATGGAGAACAGCAGAGCAACAACATCTGCCAGCTCCATCAGCATCCATGGGTACATTCCATCAAAGTCCACAGATTTATTGATATTGACCTCTAACCCAACCCTCCAGTACCAAGGGGAAATCTTCCTTTCTCCAGCCTTCTTCTCTTACCTCTGAGCTCTAGGACTGCTGAGAGCCATTCTCAGAAGTAAAAACTGAAGCAAAGAAGGTGTTCAGTAATCCTACCTTCTCTGTGTCTTCCATTACCAAGACACCCTCCCCTGTTCTCTGTGATTTTTCAAAAATGATGGAGAGCAGCAGAGCAAGAACATCTGCCGGCTCCATCAGCATCCATGGGTGCATTCCATCAAAGTCCACAGATTTATTGATATTGACCTCTAACCCAACCCTCCAGTACCAAGGGGAAATCTTCCTTTCTCCAGCCTTCTTCTCTTACCTCTGAGCTCTAGGACTGCTGAGAGCCATTCTCAGAAGTAAAAACTGAAGCAAAGAAGGTGTTCAGTAATTCTACCTTCTCTGTGTCTTCCATTACCAAGACACCCATCTGATTCACCAGCACCTCAACATTATGCCTAATCCTCCTTGCGCTGTTGATGTACTTTTAGAAGCTCTTCTTGTTGTCCTTGAGGTACTTTCCCAGACTCAATTCCAGGTGGGTCTTGGCCTTCCTCATTGCATCCCTGCACATTTTGACAATGTTCCCATAGTCCTCCTACATGGCCTGTCCCTTTTTCTGCATCCCATAGATTTCTTTCTTGCCTTACAGATATACTAGGAGGTCTCTGCTCATCCATGCAGGTCTCCTGCTCCTTTTGCCTGATTACTTTATGATGAAGATACACTGGTTTTGACCTTTGAAAAAGTAGTTCTTAAATATTGCTCCTGTCTCTTGGACACCCTTCTCTTCTAGAGCCATAACCCATGGGGTTCTTAGCAAGTCCTTGAAGATGCCAAAGTTAGTTCTCTGGAAGTTTAGGGTTCTAGTCCTCCTTACTGATTTGCTTCCCCTGTGCAGGATCCCATGGTCACTACAGGTGGCCTGTAATAATCACCCAAAAGTGTCACCCATATTAGCCTATCCCTTAATTCTCACCCATAAACCCAAAACCCATAATCATGTGTCTGTCCCCTGGTAGATCTCAATATCTTCCAGTTGCCCTTTCACATAAACACCACCTCACCTCTCTGACCTTCCTAAAAGTACATAGCCATCCATGAAAATATTCCAGTCACGTGAGCTGTCCCATCCTGTCTCTGTAATTGCAATGAGATCATGGCCCTGGGACAGCACATAGATTTTCAGTTCTTCTTGTTTATTCCCCACGCTGTGTGCATTTGTGTACAGGCACTTCAGAAAGGTAATCAAGCAACCAGGTTCCCTAGAAGGGAATGGAATAACATCAGAATTTTTCCTTCTGTTTTCCTCTGAAATCAAATTCTGGGGATAGTTGCCTCACTCCATGAAGCATTTGCTTCTTAACAGATTTACTTTTTATAAAAACAAGCATATAGAGTTAGACCAAAAAAGCCTTTTTCCTCAATATCCTGTCTTAGACTGGTATGCTTAGGGAGGTATACATGAGTTGGAGCATGCATAAAGGATAATATTTCCCCTGGTACTCCATCTTGGTTTTCAGCAATTAGGTAGTGACTTCCTGATCTGGAGATCATATCTAGACCATCATTCTCCATCTGTATCCAGCTGTATCCAGCTGTATCCATTTGTATCCAGCTGATACAAATACCATTCAAGAAGTCATCCAGTCCATTTCTGTTGATTCGTGGTGGTTTTAACATACGGGAATTGGTGCTAAAGGAACACAGTTTGTGGCCTCATACACCCTACTACCAAAGAGAATGGTTCCACAAGCAAAACAAATCTTCCAGTTCATGCACTTTTTCATGAGTCATGAAGAAATAGAGCAATGTAAAAGTAAGAAGCCTGTGAAAAGGGAGGCTGAAAGAAGGAGCTAAGAAAGTTAAATTCTTACAGGTGATTTGCACATCGTATTGCAGTAGGAAAGGCTTAAATAAGGATGAAAACAAGACAGAATGGAAAGGAAAAGTATTTGCTAGAAACAGGAAAACATCTTTCAAATTGCTGAAATCATGCACGTTCTAATTAATATAACACATTTATTAACAAAATTAATAAAAATTCAGGCACATCAAATGAAAAGAAAATCAGTGCAGACTAAACCAGAATTTTAAGCTGATGTTAAGAAGATAAATGGAAACTAGTGCTAATTCCTTCATACACATCGGAAGAAACCCACAGACTTTAAGTAGGGACAGCTGATCATTAGGACATAATACTACACAAATTATTTGCCTTGACTTCACTGTGGAAATAAGAGAAATTCCCCTTCTTTAACCTTCTTGTAGTGGGCCCAGCAAAGGGCCTGTCTGAAACTGAAGTGGTTGCAGGAGGGACATGGAACAAAGTAACAAAACAAACATTAAAACATCACCAGACCTAGATTATGTGCCCTCAAGAGCTCTAAGAGATCTCAAGGATGAAAGAGCTAAATTACTAACAGCACCATCTAACTTCTGTTTTAAGGTTCCCATGGCACCTGAGGACTGGAGTGTAGCATCTGTGGTATCACAGATGTGATATATTTTTAAAAACTCCTTTGGGATCAAGAAACCTCTAAGTCTGCCTTCTTCACTGAGGAAATTACTACAAGTACAAAGCAAGTGTAGAATTAGTAGATACCTTGAGAAATACAGCCTGCCTGGGAAAAGCTAGTGTGGTTTCAGTAAAGGTGAATATTTACCAAGTCATTGATCAATATTCATACATACCATACCATACCATACCATACCATACCATACCATACCATACCATACCATACCATACCATACCATACCATACCTCTTGTTCCTGTTTATCCTAAAATAATATAACCACAGTAGAAGAAAATAGATGAAAACAAAATAAATTTGAACATTCTTTTATCTGAGAGTTAGAAAAAAAAAATCCCCATAAAATATAGTATACTTTTTATGTATTTAATTTTTTTATTATTTTTTATATTTTAATGGAATAACATTTTTCAAAGCTTTTAGAAAAGTAAAGTTTCCAATTTTAGGCAAAATAATATAATAATATGTAGCAATATAATATTATAACATATAATATATAATTTATGTTAAAAATATATATTATATCACATTTATATATAATATGTATATTATAGTATCTAATTTATATATGTATAAATATAATATTATAACAATTATATAATATATAATCAATAATCATATAACCGATTGTAGGCATAATAATAATATTATTTTCTGTCCCAGGATATAACCTCATGAAGTTCAACAAGGTTAAGTGCCAAGTCCTTCACCTGGGATAGAACAGCCTGAGGCAGCAGGAGATGCTGGGGGCCATCCTTCTTAGAAGCAGCTTTGCAGAAAAGGCCCTGGAGTTGGACACCCAGCTGACCATGAGCCAGCAATGTGTCCTTGCTGGAAAGAAGGACATCCTGGGCTGCATTAGACAAAGTGTTGCCAGCAGTTTGGGGGAAGAGATCCTTTCCATCTGCTCAGCACCGGTGAGGTCCCTCCCTAGACTGCTGTGTCTAGGTCTGGGCTCCTCAGTGAGGGACACACATAGACATAGTCCAGCAAAGGGCCACAAAGGTAATTGTTTCCTTTCCTCGTGTGTGAGGAAAGGCTGAGAGATAAGAGACCCTTCAGCTTGGATAGGAGAAGGCTCAAGGGGATCTTATTGATGTGTACAAACACCTTAGGAGAGGGTGCAAAGAGGACAGAACCAAACTCTTCAGTGACAGAGCCAGAGGCAATGGGCACAACCTGAAACACAGGAGGGTCCTTCTGAAAATCAGGAAACATTTCTTTACTGTGAGAGTGACTGAGCACTGACACAGGTTTCTCAGAGATGTTGTGGAGTCTCCATCCCTGCATATATTCAAAACCCCTCTCAGCAACTGGCTCTGGGTGGCTGTGCTTGAGCAGGAGATGTTGCACCAAATGGCCTTCAGAGGTCCATTCCCACCTCAGACACTCTGTGATTCTCTGATATCCTTAATGGCAGAGGAAAAGGAGAATGGAAAAGATGCAGAGGGATGATTACCTTCCCAATCCACAGACTTCTTCAGCCCTGGATAAATTGGTATACATTCATTGCCAGTCTACTTTTTAATAGTTATAAGAAATAATTCCACTCTGAAGGCTGCCAGGCCAGCTTTTGACTTTGGCATTGCTTTCTCTCTCCCATTTCTTTCTCTTTTGATCATTCTCTTCCTGTCCTGGCCATCACAAGCAGAACTATCCCGGTTTCACTTGTGCTGAGAAACCTCAGTTTCAAGATGGGCCTGCTGTAAGAGCCTTTCCAAGTTTTGGATTAAGAAATTCCTCACCCTTTTCTCCACACTTTATCTTTCCCGTTAAAACTAAAGAGTCTTACTTCATTGAAGTCACCTGAATCTATATAGGTTGCACAGGTCACACACATATTTTTCATTACCTCTCTATACTCTAGTGGTTTTCTGCCTGAAAGAACTTGCATGGGAAAATTTGCAGTGCATTACTTTAAAACATGGCAAGTTCATGGCATTACCCGATATTTATACCAAACTAACTCCTCTCTGATAAATTTGCCATTATACACCTTTTACTTACTTATTTATTTATATTTACTGTTCCTTCTTTTACACAGCCAAATTTTATGCTTATCTTACATTTTAAAACAAGTTTACAGAGGAAATACAACTCTAGGTCACAGCTTTTGGTGGGGTATTTTTCATTTTTATCCAGGAAATCTGACTTGAGCTGTTACAATTCCACCTCATAGCTTAATTACCTCACGGTTTAATTACCTTGGCTTTAAGAATGCAGAATAACTATCCTGTATTTCTGCTTTCCTGAAGCATTCAGCTGGATTGGGCTGTTGTAGTTGTGGTGCCTCCCAGCTGTAGCAGCCCTCCAGCTGAACTAGGCTGGCCAAGAGGAAATAACTCAAAAGAATTCATAACTAGGATCTGTTTGGCTGATAAATAAAATGTTTTGTTTCTAGTTTCTTTTAAGCTCTCTTTTCAGAAGCAGCCTTCTTGCAATTCTCTGAATATGATCTTAAACATTTCAGGCTTGAATCCTATTGTTTTATTCTTAACACCCTTGTGCCTCTCTGTGCATGGGCCAGGGATAAAGCTGGCTGTACTTTGTGGCCCAAATCCCTTTCTTCTTCATAGGTGTTACCTGGATCAAGCTCCAGCAATAAAAGGGAGCAGCAAAGACCTGCAGAAAAACAGAGCTGCTCTAAGGTCCCTTCCAACTCAGCACATTCTGTGATTCCTTGATCAGACCCCAGGACCTGACAGATACATCAGGAGGGGAGCCAGGCAGAGGGTTTTCAGATTGTGGGGAAGCAAAAAAAGAGAATTTCTCATTGGGTTTCTGCAGCCATCCTGCAAGATTTACTCCTTACAAACAGTTGGATACTGAGTTGTACAGAGACCTGTGAAGAATTATTGATCCCAGTTCTGAAAGCTTAATAATACATTGACACTTATTATTAACATGCCTTTTTTATACCTCCTGGTCTTGTGAATTTATAAACACAAGCATTTTCTTTAAAGTACTGTAAGTGCAAGGAATTTAATTTTTTATATTTTTCTACTCTCCAAAATGTGGGATGTTCAACCCAAATAAAGTCAGTGTACGCCTAACAATAGCTGAATGCCACAGTTTAGAGAAACCCTGTGCAAACATTTGTTTTGGCAAAGTTAGTTGCCTGCTCAGTCTGCAGGGAGTAGATTAAGCCCAGGTAATGAATAGAGCAGATCACTGGGAGGGAAAGCAAGAAAGAGTAAAGATTGGGGGGTTGCATTGGGGGTTCTCATAAATTTATAGCAATAGTGAGTGTGAGAGCATTTTTCTCAATGGGTAGGAGTACACTCAGAGAGAGAGAGAATCTTGGCAAAGATTTTGGCTGCTGTTCTGGACTGACTAACCTTACCAACTCACACTGAATATTACCATCTGTTATTTGCAGCAGTCTGCATGTTGCTGCTGACTTTATACAACACAAACGTACCCAGCACACTTACCCAGGATTCACAAACACTGCCGGCTTTCTCTCAACTTTAGTAAATCAAATGTAGACAGTATCTTTGGCCCAGTCCAGAAGGAGGCCATTCATACACTGTTTTGATCAATGATACAGTAACCTCATTTCCTTTATCTAATCCAGATAAAGGGAGATAAGCAGATTACACAAAGAACTTCAGGAACAATTTAGTGCTGCTAGAGAAGGCAGGCAGGATATTTGTTTTAAAACCAAGGTTTCAAGATTCTTTTTTGGCAATAATTTTATGTCCTTCTGAAGGCTCACACTGCCAAAAGCCCATAAAGTGCTGCATTTTATTAGCTCTGTTGATTATCATAGCACTGGAAAGCTCAAAGGGAACACACTCTCTTACTGCTTCTGCCACCCTGGAATGCGTGGGTGGTTTCTCCCTTACCTCTGTTTCTCATAAAACACGAGCTGCTAAAACAGCTTTGTTTTGTCCTTCTGTTATCCTTCACCAGCATAACTTCATTTAACTGAAATTTCCTGTAGTGCTTGTTAAGCATTAAGGATCTTCATAAAACATCTATGCAGATTCCAAAGGGAATCCAAAGCCATCTCAATATAATAAAAGTTAAAAACTTCTTCACTCTGTATCCAAGGAATGATATGCAATTATTTGAGAGTGAAAACTCCAGCCTGAAGAGTAGAACCATAAAATGCAAAATCAGTAAGTGTGGGGAACTACCAGAAACTTGCAGATTAAAACTACCAACTGTATTAGAATTAGGAATGTTAATGCTTTTCTAATTAAATGGACTCATTTGGTTAGAAAGTAAAGTGAACTGGATCATTATTTTTGATCACTAGAAGACAGTTTACAGTAATGGGATTGCATAATGGTTTTGCTGAAAGCAAAGACACTTATAAATGATTCTCCAAAGTTGCATTTGTAGGATCCACTACTGTACAATGTATGGTGTTTGCATAAAGATGTAAAGAGGCTTAGTTTTATCCCATTATTTTTCTGCTCCAAAGCAGTTACCAGTGGATTTACACAAAGAACTGCTGCAGACAACTTCAGTGACTTTGTCTAAGGAAAACAGGGAAGTTGGCTTATTTGCTTCATTAAGTATAAACTGTTAAATAGCAGCCATAGCAAAAACTTGCAACACTGATTTTTAGAATATTTTCATATCTGCATGAGATACGATCTGAACAGGACACAAATGTGAAGAAAAGGGACAGGTTCAGTGCCAAAGGACATGAGCAGGTATAAAGAAATAAACTCTGTTGTGCTAGTAATGGTGATTTGTCTTCAGGTATGTTTGTTGAAGACACCTAGACAGACAGATTTATGCATTTTAATATTAGTCATCTGAGAGAACTTACATTTGCAGACATGTGAAAAACCTTCAGTAGACCCCTTAATGTGCTTGTTATAGTTAATCTCTTCTGCAGACCTTTGAAGTCTAGCTTCACTTATATTAACCAAGATAAATTTGACTACTAAAAATAGAAATAATTTATAGATTCCAAAGTCAGCCTTCTGCAAAACCCTTAGAATGCATGAAAAATCATTGATTCTAGAAACTTTACATCAAATAAATATTATGTTAAGCACCATAGCAATAAATACTGTTTCTAGCACCAAAAGTTTAGACAATGGAGCATTTCCAGGTTTTTTTTTCTTTTTCAGTAGTTTTTCCTTCCTATATTTAAGAATATTATTGAATTGTCAAACTGACAACACTCCGTTGTTGTATTGTTCATTTTAATATTGTTTATATCTTTTTTCTTTGAGGAAGAATTTAAAATTAACAGATGACTTAGGGGAAAAAAAATGTCTTTCCTTGGATTGCTGCTACTTATTCTACTGATGGCATTCTTATTCTTCTTAAATTACTCTATCTTCTATTCTAAACCAAGAATAACACTGGAAGGGATTAAGTAGGATCAGCCTGTTGAGACAAATATTGAGAATATAAATAATTACTCACTCCCTACTGTGTTTGAGAATTTTGTGGTTGTCTTTCAGTTTTGTCAACTGTACAACCTTGCCTAAGAAATCACAGTTTTCTGGTTGTTTCCCCAACAGGGAACACCAGGACTTGACTTTCCCACCACTCCCACATGAGACCAGGAGATAATTCAGCTGATCAACAGCCACTCTGACTTCATATAGGCATAACCATGTCCTTTACCTCTTTCAGCACAATAGCACTTCTCTTAAGAGAACTTTGAAATTTTGTTGGCCCCATGGTTTTGGCCCACACTTACTATCTTGTCTGCATGGCATATCAAATGAGGGTGCACAGGACATCATCACATCACAACATCCAGAACAGCTTTGCCAAATTTCAGGACATAAATAAACAGGGCCTCTTTTCCCTTCCTTAGGTTTAAGAGGAAAAATGCATCCATGGTCCAGATGCAGTGTATCTTCTGAGTGGTTATACCTGAGTTTAAGAGAGATTTGGAGACTTGAAGTACATTGTTGTGTTGAAAATAAAACCCTGTCTGAGAGGTATGAGTCAGAAAAAAAATAAATTGCCTATATAATTATTGATACATTCCTTGAAAACAACTAGAAAATGTCAATAATAGACATAGCTATACTTGTAATTTATGAAAAGTGGTAGAAAGAAATTTTTCAAAGCTATTTCATTACAATTAATGAGTAGAGCCAACTTAAGGAAACACTTCTTTTTTTTCAAAATATATTTTCTTGATTTCTAATAGTGGACAGAGCAGAAGACTTGATGCCATTGCTCTCTGAAATCATTCAAAAAATCTGTCTGAAGAGATGTTATTTTCTCAAATTTTTGGTATTATCTGAATTATTAGTGTCATATTGAGAATAATGTTGTTGTCATAGATAAATCCTGAATGTTTTTCTTATATTGCATAGTATGTGGCAGAATTTCTCCTAGGATAACTAAACACCAGGTTGTATTTCTCTATGTGTGAACACTGAATATAACTTCTCTTATTTCTTAAGTCTGTAATTACATAAAACACTGCACACTCTGTGTGGGTACATGGAAAAGCTTATTCTGGAAACTTGCACTTATTACAAACAAAGCTTTATACTGTCATTACTTACTTGCAGAGATAGGACTGTATCAGGGTTCTCCTCTATCTATCCGGCAATATCATTTCATGAGATTAAATATTTTGATTTGTGTTCCAGATGTGTATCAGCAGCAATTACTAGAAGAGATGCTTTAGCCAGAAGCTTTAAAGACACATTTCCTTGCAAAGCCAGAAGGAACATAAGCTACATCAGCTTTATAAATCAGCTTTCTGTTAGATTTTTATTTGGATTATACACAAATATATGGTATTTGTTTTTCCATACACTACTAGCATTCTGTCTAATCATAGAATCAGTGATTCACAGAATGGTTTGGTTGAAAAGGACCTTAAAGATCATCTAGTTCCAACTTTCTGCCATGGGCACTAACACCTTCCACTAGACCAGATTGCTCAGAGCCCCATTCAGCTTGGCCAGACCAGGTTAACAAGCATAAAGAACAAGGTTTGTTGATTTTTAGGAAGGTCTTTTTAGTTATCCCGAGGGCAATGCTGACAACCTCAGGGCCCTGTTGTCATGCACGCTGTCTAGTTTGGATTAGAAGTTTCTTACTCTACCTTTCTGAGTTCTGGAGTGGGAAAATTATGGAGGAGCCTGTTGAAAGAGCAAGTGACTCCTTGATGAAGAAGCTGGCATATGCATTTACTAGGAATTCTTCCAAATTCGTTTTTTAATCCTTATTCATACAACTTAGCATGCTATTGCTGCACTCTAGAGATGGTGTTGTCTTTATACTTCTAAGTTTTCTCACACCAGCAAAGCTCATCAACACAAATGTTCACATTGAGACTTTAATAAAAAAATAGAAGGGAATTATACAAAAACTGTTGAATTGTGAAATGGGACAAAATTACTGTACATTGGAAAAAAATCCCCAACAAAAAAAAAGACCACCAAAAGCCACCTAGAATTTTACCAGTACTTGGACCACATTTGGTTTTGTTTGACAGTTCAGCAAGGTCCAGTCCTTATTTTTGACCTCTGTGTGTCTCTCTTTTAATTTTAATGACCCCTTACACAGTCCAGTTTTAGTCACAGATGGATGAGGCTTTATTTTTATAGTGAAAGGGGTTTATTCTTAAGGTTCTCAAACTGTAACAGCCCTTTCTGAGAACAACTTTATTGAGATCTTATGATTAATATACAAAAAAAGATAATCATGTACAAATTAAGATAAATAACATAACAATCAAAAATATACAGTAATTTGTCAATATTAGACATTTAAATTAATAGTCTGGATGGTAGAGAAAGATGATTTTAAAATTAAGCCTGTGTGGGATCCAAGCAAGTTAGAAGACAAAATATGGGTTGAAAATGTTATTGTTACATTTTTCATTAAGGAAATCACATTGCAAGAGCTCTGCTTAGTTACACAAATAAAGACACAGAAAGGAATTCAAGGTAGAAAAGGCCCTGTGGCTCACATGGAACACAAACCAAACAGAGACAACTATGTTATATTATTAAAAGAAAAACAGGAGTGGGAAAGACCAAACCAGGTTCCAGAAAACATTATTCTCCACGAGACTTAGGAATCTATGCTCTCTTGCTTCTATAAGAGAGAAGTCTTAAGTTAAATACCACAGCAAAGGGGTGAACTAAGTGATCAAAATTTGATTTAGTTCTGTTACTACTGCTATTGGTATTCTTTTGAATTTAGGAACTATTTTGTGTCCTCCTGGAAAATCTGTCTGGCCAATGTCAGACAACTAACAAATCATACCATGCTTTCTGAAGTCTGTCTGTGCTACAATAAATGTGGCAAACTATTTTTACATGTAGCACGTCACATTCAAAAATCCCTTGGGAATCAGGAGGCAGGCATTTAGTAATCAGATTTGTCAGTGGTGGTGCCCTGTCACTTTTATGAACTGTTCAAAAACTAAAATTGGATCAGCCAGTAGAGTCTAAGCTCAGATTTCTGGAAACACATAGTTTATTTGTATCAAAGATAGTTAATTTTATAGATGTTTACCTCACTCATCTGATTAAAGATGTGCCAACACATTTCTTATCATACTAATTGAGTTGATGAGAATTTAGTTCCCACCATGCTTACACAGACTTGGCAATACTGGTGATTTTGGTCTCCCGAATAATTCTGTGCCTAAGGATCATGGCAGTGTTAGTGCCTACAGTGATTTTCCTGGCAAGGACTGTGCTCTCCTATTGCCTTATCTGTGCCCTGCAGAACTGCAGTTTTACCTTTTCTGCTTCCATCAGCAGCTGTCTAAGGATTCTCAGATATATCACCTATTGCTTGTACTTTTATCTCCACTTAAGCCCTCATTGCTCAAAATATGTCTGTAAAAGATAAGACTATGGTACACTGATTTGTTAGACTGATTTTTAGCTTCTTGCTTTTCTCTTTCTCATTGAAAATCTGTCTCAATGCTTCTGTCCGTCTTTGTGGTTCCTAATGCTTGCTGTACCTTCTTGTTATAACTTCATTGTACCTTCTTTGTTACAACTTCATTGTCTGCTAACTTCATTGTGTGTAAACTTCACTTTCTGCATGATTGCTTTTTAGTGTATTTTATGTATAATAATAATAGCATGTGATTTTTTTAAAATGCAAAATACTTGAATAATACATGGAATAATTTTTTCATTTCTGTCTTTTTCAACGCATATCTCCCACTGTACTTAGATTTACTGAAGGAAATTCTCTCTGGTTACATACTGCCACAGGAAATCTGAGATAATTTTTAAACTAAGTATTATTATAATCTGTGTGCATCACTTAGACTCGGTTTTTCTTCACAAATGCAATCAGCAACTAACTCAAGATACAGGTTCTTCTGTCTTCCCATTCCTAAAGTTCTTTGCTTTGACCTTTTATCACAATTTGCCTTTTATTCTGATGACTGGAGAAAATTATTATTTTTTGCTGGAAAAGGATCACTGGAATAAACTACATTTTAGAATTTAGAAAATAACAAAATATGTAAAATAAAATCTCTGCATGATGAACATGATTTTTTGGCACTTACAGTAAATGCAGTTTTACCTGTCTTACCAGAATAGAAGGTTAACAGCTCAAAAGTAGGAATGAAAGTGCATCTCCCATTTAGAAAGTGATACTACTAAATGTATATTTGAGTAGTTACATGTAATCTTAAATCTTTTACACCTGGAATGTGTTATCAATTTCTTTTTTTTACAATTTTCTCCATAATAAAAAGATAATTTTCTCAGAATCTCATTGCATTGTGCTTTTGTATTCATTTTAAATCACATAATTCTGTAATTGATATTTTGTATTACATTCTGAATCACCGCTGCTCTGTTTCTTCAGCATTAATTCTAAGTATGAATGTCTGGAAAATTTTATCTTTTGCCCATCTGAAAAAAGGCAGGATGATACTGTGGCTCATTTCCTGACCCATCCAAAGGAAATCTTGTCAGCTTACAAATTTTTGTTTCAGGTGGGAAAAATTGCCCTTTTGGGTGTACTTTTCTCATCACTGACTTGGAGAAATGGACAACATGGACAGCTAGCTTAAAACAGATACCTTGGTTTAAAGTGCCAAAATAAGATAGCCTAAATCCTAAAATGTCCTACCTGGAGAACACAGGTAGCATTGCATACATTTTGTTTTCAAATGGTGGTTTCCTATTTCTGCTGATTCCACAGGCTTCAGTTAAAGTTAAACAAGCTTCCTTTTAACAGCACTCCACTGAGTGTAATCACACTTTGTAAACAAACACAGCTTAATCTTTCCTCCTTTTGCAAAGGAGAAAATGGGAAACAATTTTGGCAAAAAGATTGCCATTTTTCAACTCATTGTAAATATGCTCTCTATTGGAAGAGTTGCACAATTACCTAATACATCATTAATAATGTGTTTCATTACAAACATTATATAGAATATGTTTCAGGACTTCATTACCTCTACTCTTATCTGATACAGATCATATTTTTAATATATACCCATATTCAGCACTGGTCTAAGTGTCTGTGCAGCTTCAGCTCCAATATTTAAGGAAGTGTGTGCATTTCTGCTAGCATGGTTTTCCTTACAGAATATTCCTTTGCTTTAAATAAGGTATCTATTCAAAGTGATTTATTGTTTAATGCTCTAAATATCACACAGACTATTTATGTTTCTGTTTTATTTTTATCTGTATTTTTAAACCATTTTTAAGAGCCCTCTTCTAAATATGAGTGGTCTTATAACAGAAGGTGTACTTGTTTCAAGGACTGAAGTCACAGAAATTGTATTTATACTGCACAAGTAGGCATGCTCCACAGAAAATATGCAATCCTTCTTCCACGACCATATGGATCCTCTGTGTGTGTCCTTCCACCCCAGGCTGGAAAGGAGTAGGGTCTCACCCTGCCCAAAATCTACTATCCACACATTCATGCAGGGTATCATAAAACTCCAGACACACACTCTCAGATATGTTTATGTTAAAGATAAAATTTAAACTAAATCCCACCAAATGGCTGCAAGCAAACATGAATTAAATGTGTTGGGTGGACAGAAACAGCTGCAATCTACAGAAAGTTTAGTGTCAAGAGCTACATTCTTTTTAGTTCTGGAGCAGAACACTAAGCACCTTGCAACTTTAGAATTTTTCTTCTTCCTTTAACTCAATTTAGCTCCCTTTGGCTGGATCTAGCTCCATCACAGATCATGAAAAAGTATTTTGAAATACATCCAATATTGTTTTGTTGAAAGAGGATCAGTCATTTCCTCATTGAAGGGGCAAAATATTTACTTGATTAAACTATTATGTGCACTGTAATTACATAAATGAGTGCAATGACTTTAAAAGTATCAAATCAGCTTGACTAAACTAGATAAAAGAATATAAGATTTGGCCTATGAAAATCAGGAGGGTACTTTTCCCTGTACCTTTAGGTAGAGTACTAAGAAAGATAATTGCTTGAAAGTTCAAATAAGAAAAAATATTCAAGTTTAACATGTCCGACAAATTCTGAACAGTAAGAAAATCTAAATCCAGGACAGAAATTTATTAGAAACACTGAGGAACCAGATTAGTTCGAATTTGTTATGGGCAACAATCCATTTATTCCCAGAAATAAGATATTTCTTGTAAAATTTTATTACCATTAGAATATCAGTATATTATAATATAATATTATTATAATAATAGTAATATATTTCATATGGCCATCACTTTCTGAAACTTACAAAGCTTTCTGTTTGCACTCATGTTGGGAGGAAATTAGTTGATACTCCACCTGTTTTTCAAAGGATTTCAAAAACTACATGCTGAAATCCATTTTATAATCCTGTGAAGAGAAACATTGGCAACCAATTTCCAAAATTACTGAAACTGTAAACACAGAAAAACAGGAAAAGGAAATAGAAACTCTGGTTTGTAATCTAATGAAGAATGAACCTTAGCTGAAATTTTCTGCAATCAACACCAGTTTATCAATGAAGGTGAGTATTCAACTGAGTCAAATGGGCAAAAAGCTCTTGGAAGTAATCCTCAAGTTGTGATCTCTAGAAATTTTTCATCCTGGCAGTTTAAAATTAATGCACATCTATATATTTTAGTCTCAGATATCAGAATAGCACTTATTTTTTTTATAGAAAGCATGTAGCTTGTAAAATCTTATTAAAGCTATCTTTCTGTTACCACTTCTGTGATGGAAAGGTGCTGAATTTTATACAATATCCCTAAATAGTCTTCAAATCTAAACTGTTTTTTACATGCAGATTTTACATGGAATAGCTTTATATTGTGTGTAGAATTTTGAAGAGAATGAAAAGGCATCTACATGATGGACAGCAATGTAACTCTGTTATTCAAAGCATCTCTGAGGGAAATTCCTAGCACATGCTTTTCTTCCTGACACAGTTGTTTTTTAACAGCTGTGATCATTGGCTTGATTATCTTGTTTGTTATCCATGTGTGAAGGATACATCAAACAGAAGTGATTTTGTGAACAAATCCACTTCCCAAAGTGCCTATGCCTCCTCCTGCATGTTTGCAGAAAAATCAGAGCTTTTTCAGTTGAACATCTGTCTGCAAGAAAAGTTTTGAAAACACCCTGCCACATCAGATGGCTTTCTTCGTAAAAATGCGACTGCTGCTCCACAAATGATTACACTCATTTTCTTCTCAGGACTCAGCCTCCCTTTTAAATGTTGCTAGGATATCAAGTGCGTGATCAAATTTAAAGCAGGACAGCTCAGGATCACCATTTGTTAATACATCAGCAAATTCCTTTCAGGAATGTGCTGTTCAGCATACTGCACTCTGGGATCAATTGGTTCCTGTAAATGAGGTCATGAATCACTTAATCAGGATACAGTCCTGGAAAACACTCCAGTGGTTTGGAAATCTGGACATTCTGTGTTTTTCATGTGCTGGGGTTTCCTAATGTCATATTCAAATTTAATTGATACAGATAGATATTAAGATATATCTGTTAAGATTCCACATGCTTTTTTTACAGCAGCTTAAGTAATAGCTCTAAGGTGATAAAGAGAGGTACAAACCAGAGTAGCACACACACACTAATTAGTTCTGGGGTTCTGGAAATTAAAATACCTACCCTGTATGAAGTAACAGCTTATTTCATAGGTTTCTCAAAAAAAAAAATCAACCATGTCTGTAAACACATTAGTTGTTTTTCTACTTTCTCATCCCTTATAAACAAGTAATTCCTCTGTTATGATCTTTCTAGCTACCAAAAGTTAGAACCAACACAGCACTGGGCTAAATCTGATCCTTTTGGACAGACAACAGATCCAGGAACAATAAAATAAAAAAGAGCTAAGCATTTATATTGGGCTTAACAGTTATGCCTTGGTTTGGCAGTAAACTCTAGGAAATCTCCTCCCTGCTCTACTGTCCTAATTCTACATTTGCGTGAAGAATTCAGTGACAAAACTACTATGAACTTCAGATGTCCTGCAATGAAAATAAACTCTCACATTCAAACCAAATTGGGAATTGCACCTAAAGGATTAAGTTAAGCAACAGAAAAATAGCAAAGTGTTGGAAATTAAGAGCTCCATTCACACTGATCTAAGGAAAAGGAAATGTCATGTTCAGAATTTATTTCCATATAAAACTTTGCCAGGCAAAGTTCTTGTGATTGTTTGCATGATAGAGAGAGTATGAATCCTTCATTTTTAACCTAAAATAATCAAAATCCCCAATATGATTGTTCTGAATCAATTTTGTTAAAGAAAACCAGCTGAAACTACTTCAAGAATGAGCATGACAGTACTAGACAAGTCTGTATCTCCTAGTCAGACTGAATGGTCTAAGGTCCTCATTTATGCTGTTTATAGTACATTATATGAGCATCTCCAACTCTCAGCAGATTCATTCAGGATGAATTTGTAAATATGAAGTGTCTCCTAGTGAAAAAAAATACTCCCTCACCTACATTATCTGTATGCCAGATTCCCTTTGGAATAGGCTGCTAGAAGTCCTGTCCGTGATTTTTTGGCATTATGCTCTGCTAAAGCAATTCTCTGAGTGCTAGTGTGCTCACTCCAGCTTGCTTACTCAAGTGTGAATAGATCTTCAGTTTAGCTCTCTGTTCCTGAGATAGGAGACATCACATTCCTGCGAGAAATGTCCTTATCAATCTTCTGTACTTGACATTATCTGCACAAGGGGCAATAGAGGCCCTAAAATACCTTGTGCCTCTGGACAATCCTGTCACCAGCTGTAGAGTGAGCCTGTCCTCACTGTTTTTCCTTGCTGTAGCTCTTCAAATGTTATTTAACCCATGCTGGCCACAGACAGCTAAGCTGGACCCTGCATTCAGTAACACTGCCTGCAGCCTTCTCATCAGCAAGTGTTCACCACACATTATCCATGGGAATAAAGCATAATGAAACTCACCTTCATCAAGGAAACTGTTGTTTTCTTGACAAGCTATTAACACAATGAATATATCAAGTTATTTGTTCTTCTCAAATAGTTGAAAACTTATTCCTTAGCAGAAACTTCGGTTAGACTTTTATCTTACTGGCCTAAATCTATACTTATTCTACTAGCTGTCCTTTTATGCTGCTGTCTTACTTTTATGTATTTGAAAGGAGAACTGGGGCCTTGATTATTAAGACAGCCTTGAAACAGCTTTCAGACTCTAATTAGGAATCCACTGAAAGGGAAAAAGTGTTTGTTATGATAAATACTGACAGAAATGTAGTTACACAAGCCAAGCACTCCTGGTGTAATAACACTACCCACCTGTAACTCAGCCAAACAGAAGGCTAATGCCAGACAGGGAAACAAAAGGAGATCAGGAGGCCCAGACAGAACAGGAACCAAAAGGCCATTTGTCAAGCAGTGGCCTTTTCCTTCGCCAAATATTGGCTAGGACAAGTCCTTATATGTAATGGATCCATAAAACAATTAGGGGTGAAAGACTGAATGATCTAGCTCAGCTTCATAGATCAGTTGCCATACAGAATATTTCCTCCCTGCAGTTTCTCCTCTGACTGGAAAAACAAGACCCAAGGATTTATTCCTTAGCTTTCAAGTCTCATTCCTCACCTCACACTTATAAAAAGTTTCAAAGGGATGTGAAAGAAGTTCAGTAGTAAGTTGTTCTAGGAATAATCCCACAGAAGTTTATTTCAACTTTTTCAATGCAATTTACTCTTCAATATGAATTTTATATTGATTTAGATTTTAACTTATTTCTTTAGAGGCAATGTATATTGTAATCACATCTTTTATGTCAAGCCTGCCCCCCCCATCAATTTGACTTAATTAGGCAATGTAAAGAGGTGTGATGTCATAATGAAAATTTTAAAGACAGATTCATACAAGTTTCACAAAAACTGTTACAGGACTAGAGAAGGGAAACCCAGTTAGTGGTCTTTCTGTGCAAAGGTTTACTTATTATCCTTCATGTTTTGCCTGATGATGTGCCAGATGGAGCATAAGCTGCTGGCCAACCTATGGCACATACCTCACAGACCACGATGGAGTAAAGAGGGCAGTTAGAATTGCTGAGAAATTCTGAGAATTCTCAGAAAAGATGCAGAAGGATGGATCTGAAGGTATTGAGGCAGATCTCTGAGGCTAAGGTATATGTACAAAGGACATGGACTGAAGAGAAAGCAAGCTAAATAGTTTGACTTTCTGTGATAAGAAAGCACAGGGTAAAAAGCCATAGGAAAAGAATAGTGTTCTGCTTCCAGTTCTATCACAGCTCTATTGAGTGTCTTACCAGGTCAGTCAACTAATCAGTCAGTGCACCAGATTCCCATAAAACAGGGATAAAATGCTTACTTTACAGGTTATAGAAAGGTCAGTCGCTTTTGCTATTAAAAGGCTTTGCAGCATTTGAAAAATCTATGGAAGTGCAAAGTGTACATGAATGGAACACAGAAGTGAACATAGGCAGACATCACGTCATCCATTTAATGTAATGAATTGACACTAGAGTTGGCCCAGGTTCATTTCTTATCAAAATTCATTCAGTGAAAATCTCCATATTAAACCATTGAGCATCAGGCTTTTCCTTTTTTTGTATGCCTTCTTATTCTTCAGTTGTGGAACCTTGCCAACCACCTCCTCTGACAAATAGGCCCTTGAGACGACCACCTGACAGAGTCCAGCACAGACCTTTCCCAGAAAGACCCTTCACCCATCCTTCTCAGGACTCTCATGCAGTTTTGAGCATTTCTCCTTCACACACATGGCATTCACAAATCTCTAGAACTGTTTGGTTTTTTTCCATCTAAAACCAACCACCATCCTGAAAGTAAAAGGTATCTTCCTCTTCCTTAAGGGAACCTTTGGGAGTACAGCAACTATATTCAAGAAGACGCATGCTGTCATGTGGACCTCTCTTTTTGTGAAAGCTCATCTGTTTGCTTTCATTCCCCTCCTGTCCAATGTTTTCCATGTCTGCATGAGGCTTAATTCTTGTGGAACCTTATTTAAATCAGTGTGCTACCTTTTGGCTTCTGTGCACAATGTTAGCACCCTCAGTGCTACCCTCAGTAGGCACAATAGACTCACTGGACACTCTGGTTTCTGTAGGCTAGGTCTATCTGATTTTCAGGATACTGTAACCACAAATTAAAATGTGATATATTATTATAATATTTATAATATCATGAGAACAAGGCAAGATACTTTTTCAGAAGCAAGTTCTATGTATGGATATAGAGGCATTTAGGTGACAATAGATGTCAGAGAAGCAAGTGCAGGTTAAAATAACAAATTCAACCTGCAGTTGAAAGTTCTCACGTTTTCACCAAAATACTATACTTGCCTCTGTTTTCCTGGACAGCTCACTACATTTCTGATCTGATCAAATAGACATAGCCTCATTCATGGTTGACATAAAAGCTTTTATGTACAAAATACTTATGGTGGTATCATAAGAATATTAACAATGAATAAATTCAGACAACTGGGGTAGAGAGAATGTGAATTATGCTACATCCATGTAGGATCACCAAGGATCTTTAGTATGGTAACTACAGACAACTGTTGGCAGTGGTGTGGGGTGTAATTGAAGCTTTGTTAATAATTAGAGTAGTTTTACTGGAGTGCTTCCCTGCAGATTCTTGAGATTTTGTGGAGGTCATTCTTCATACTATTACAACTACCATAAATGCCTTCGGTTGTCTTTCTAACTCTCAAATTAGCAGCTGCTATTCCCTTTTTAAAATGACCTTGTCCACTCCAGAGATACCAATACTTAAAATAGTAATATGGGTTAAAGAATTGAAATGGTTTACATTTGAATTTTTCCTTCTCAGTGACAAGGGATTCTCACCTAGCAAATTTGGCATTGCTATGACCTTTTGTCCTTCCATCACATTTGGAATAGGTTGTCATTCTATTTCCTCATTCAACAAAATTTGGTAAAAAAATATATTTGATGAAGATCCATTCAGAAAACTATTCTTAAAACCAACAAAGATCATTTCATGCAAGTTAGCAACGTAAATCACTTCTGGTCCCAGAGCAACCTGACTCAGTTATTTCAGAATGATCTGACAATTATAAAATAAGATTAATTACAGTAGGAAAGAGTAAAAGCTGCAAAGGCTTGTAATTTCTATATTTTTATAAGATGGGTAAGCTAAGTTCAAAATATGGATCCTTTTAAATATCAGATCTCTCAGTACAGAACAGTAATATTGTTACATCAATTTACATTTTCATTATAGGCACGATATTTAACTGGCCTCATTTTATAGGTTATTCATATCACAACTTTTGTTGAGTTTGACATTGTTTGATTGATCTCTCCTACACTGAGAGCCATCTGCCTGCATTGTTATAAGCAGCAGGACAGCAGAAATTGACCATTTGTTACTATTACAAATGGAAAACATTATGCTTTCATGATGTCCTTAAACCATACATGTCTACTTCTGTCCTATAGAAAATGTAGCATATCAAACTTCAGTATTCATTATGTTCAGGCCAACTATTTTCCAGTTTTACTAGAAGATCCACTTTCTTTTTAGCCCAGGGACGTTGAGAAGTGTATTAAGCTTAATGTTTCATGCAAAACTAGGTTATATAATGGTTTCACATGTAAAGTAGGTGAACAGATGGATTTCTGCTCTTGTGATCTGAACTAGATTAAATTAGAACTAGATTTAACTAGGTTAAATCACATGGTCTTAATAAGGTCATTTAGAACAAGAAAAAACATTAAATAAAGGAGTCATGAATTCCATCAAAAAGTATAGAATCAAGTCTTATTTGAAGAAAAGTAATTAGAACTTTATAGCAATAAATTAAATTTATTTCTCTAAGTAGTAATAAGAAAAGTTTAAGAACATATTCCATGCTCGATGGCTATCTTCTAATGTTGGAATTTTCTGTTACAAGATTAATTTCTTCCATTCACATCTCGTATTATCTCTATGTGACAGAGGATTAGCAACTGCTCATAAACAGATGCTTGTATTAGTCACAGGTATTTCGGCCCACAGCCAGCAGTAGCCAGAGAGGTGTTTTGTGGAATAGCCAAGTCTGCATCACAGGAAGAGGCTGGTGTCTAACAACTGCCTAATAGCTGCTCCTCTCAGACAAAATCAGTATTGGAGACACATCTGCTACTCCTCATGTGTCCCAGTAGCTATGTTAGAAACTCAACAACTTTTTAAGCTAAAGCACCTTTTCTTGATGGAATTCTTCAGCAGTTTTTTCATGCATCATGCAGCTGATATGTCACACTGCATGATGAGTGAACTAAGTTATTCTGGCTAAACTGATGGCTAAAAGAGAGCAGGATTTAAATAGTTAGGTAAATTTATAGTTCATTCAATAGAGGTCAGAACATATTTCCTCATTCTTGTTCTGAATAGGGATTTTGGTGGGAAGAATAATAAACTTTGGCAGTCCATAAACAGTGATTTGTATAGTCCAAAAGCTTAAAGATTAATTTTTCACACTGCAGCAAGCAATGAACAAGTAGACAAGAGAAAACTACGTTCCTGAACAAAGCAAGATGCTTTGGCCCATGGACAAATGTATTTCCCATCATTTCATTCTTTAAATGTAGTCAGAAAATCTTCCAAAATTAGAGCTACTATTCTCAGAATTTCTTTAGCTATGTACCAGTGGTGCATAAACTAAGAACTTCAGATTACAAAGTTGGGTTTTTTTAATTATTTCTCCAAGAAAGAAATTCTAACCTGCTCACACTCCATGATGAAATCTGATGAGATTAATGGGAACTTAAGATGCAGCAAAACACATGCGGGAAAGAGCAAAGTAGACAAGAATGTTCCCTCTTCTAAGGGAAAAATAGTTAATGAAAGAAACAATGCTGAAATACCTCCTAGGAGCAGAGTGAACTGTTTTGGTTGACTTAGAGGAGAGTTTAGCAAGAATCCCAAAATTCTTAAAAAGAAGTTTTTAGCTCAGTTATAGAGTTTTCCAGTGGTGCTTTGGGGAATTTGTCTGTAGCAAGGAAATTCTGCTTCCATTTTGGTGCTTGAAAACTTCATCAAGAAGAAGAACACAAAATCCTTGGAGAAGAAGTATTTCTAATTTTGATAGTATTTTTTTGATCTTATGGGGAGATAAAGGTAGTCTCTCAAGTTGGAAGAGTAGGAAAAAAAAAGAAAGTCCTTAGGAAGAAGAGATCATCTTTGCTTTTTAATGTTTCAGCTCAGTTCTTCAACCAGAATTATTTTGGTCAGAAAGGTGAGATGAAAAATTCCTGTTATGCCATGATTCATTTCCTCTTGCTTGTAAAAGAACTATGTAGGCACAGATTATTTTTTTTTTTTTTTGGCTGGCTATTTTTATAAGGACCTTGGAAATCAGAGGTTTTGAGGGTATTTTAAAGAAAATTTATCTATGAAAACATTTTTATTTTCCAGTCTTTCACACCTTTGCAGTCTTTTTGACCTAATCCAGAAAAGGCTAAGCAAGTCAAGTTTTTATCAGGGTATTTTTATCTTTAAACAAGATCTGAATGATCCCCTTTTGGAGACAATCAAATTTGAGGGACTCTAGTGAAATTTTTAAAGTTATTTCAAATACTCAAGAGGATTCCTTAACTTTATTTTACTTCACAACTGCTTGCATTTTTTTAGTGTTTACTCCCCTACTATTTCAAGTGGCCTGTATAAAAATCTATTCCAGTGTCAGTAAACAAAGGCAATCCCAATTATCTGAATTCTCCCCTTTGAAGGAAAAAAAAAGAGAAATTACTTTTTTCCCATGAGTTGTTCTACCTGTGTTTGGCAGCCTTTCTTGGACGTTATATCTGCCAATCCTTGCTGGACTTAAAGTGCTAGGATAAGGTGGTGGATTTTATTGCACATGCAGAACCTATTGTGTTATGGATCTCTGGTAACACTGTACTTATCAAACAAGAAAAGAATGAGTTCAATTGTACTGCCAAGCACTTTATGTGCTGACGCTATTTTCGTTTTAATCAAATTTTGTGCAGGAAGGAATGGGATTTGGATGGATCCTCATAATGTATGTCACTTCTGAATTCTGGAGGAGTATTATCGAATCTGTAAGTGTTCTAGAGACAGATACACCTTCCCATCATCAAGCCTGTAATCTCTATGAATGTAGTATGGAGAAGACCAGAAACAGCAAGATATAACACATAAGACCAATTGTATATCATTCCATATGTATCTCAATATCTCCATACACATCCCACAGGCTTTAGTTAATAGTTTTTAAGTTTGTAACTTTATTTCTGACTCTGTTTTCAGCTAAGTTCAGAAAATCTCATGAATTTGCACTATCAGGAACAAGTGCTTTTTGATAATGATAGAGTTTAAAATACTGTATCAGTAATGCACCAATTGAAAGCTTGTTCATTCCATGGCCTGCAGATGCACAGACTGAGGCCTCTGAACTGCTCGTTTCTTTCAACCTTTTTCTAGATTGTCTGGAACCCCTGTAAGAGACCAGCAAGGAAAAAGCATTCCTACATACTGAAGAACATGATCTGTGAAAAAATCTTTGACAATTGGAGGGGAACAGTCTGTGCTAATAAATACAAGACTAGGTAGGATGTAGAAACCAAATTACAGTTCATCCCACGGACCCTGTGCACATTCAACTCGAGTGTGAAAAAACTGAGATAAAAAGGTGCCTATTTCCCACAGTTGCCTTTTAGAGTTAGATTTATCATAGCACTTTGCTAATTCACACAAAACCATCTTAGCTCCACACAGTTCATTACAATATATAATAATGAGTTATGAGCTCAGCAGCCTGTATTTGGTGTGTGATACTGTACCAAAGCAGAAATAATAACTTGCAAGACTAAACAAAGTGGAATTATATAGTCAAATAAAAGTAATTGTGAGACTGTAGTAGACCAAGAATATTAATAGAACCATAAAAAAAAATTATCAGCCATACCTGACAAGAATTACGTGCTGAACTTTTATCATTTTACTTCAGCAAGGTATTTGGCACAGGAATGTTTAATGATAATCAGTGTTGGTTTCTGGTTTATGTTTAACCTCTGAATATGCTAACCAGGAATGTAGGGAATCATTCTGATTTTGAAATACTACTGAGTAGTTATGTGGGAGGGACTGTACAGAGTTGTGGTCATAAGGTAGAAAAATGATAGGGAGTAGATTTTACTCTGGAACTTTCCTTTAATGCCATCTGGAAATATCATTCATCTGCACCACCACAAGCAAACCTAAAATTTGCCAGTAATGCACAGGCAATGGATTCTTAACAGCAACAGAGAATACTATATATGATGGGCACAGTTTTAACTCATCCAGGCTCAGCTTAGTTCTATTCCCTTCTGCAGAAATGCTGCACACTGGGATTATCCTTCTGGCATTGTGAGATCAGTTGTGCAAGGCATCATTCAATGCTGCCATTGAGCTTCTCTCTCACTTCAGGACAGGAGTAAAATCTCCCTTAGTCTTTATGTCTTAATAAATGCATAGTCTTGTTTTATTTCGGTCCTTTTACAAATCATGGCTTTCTCTAACTGAATAAAATTACATTAATAGTCACTGTTTACGTACTTTTTCTGTTTACTGAATGTCAACTATCATGTTAGAAGTTTTCAAGTTAACAATACATTTGGAAGTAGTAAATTCTTCAGCTTTGCAAAATCAGCAGGGCTCCGAAGTGTATAAAAGCTTTAGTTTGCTAAGATTCAGCCTGGAATGCTGAAAAAAAAAGGAAGAATATTCAAGAATAAGGTTCATTTCAGGACTTTTCAATAATTCCCCATTTATTTACCAGAAAACCCTAACAAAGTTCCTCTTCAGAGTTGTTATGAGAGGTAGTTTGGTGGAAGATTTAAAGAGTGAAGGACTTTTATTTCTGTTCATTGTCTATATTATGATTGACACAGGAATATGATATTAGACTCCTCACACATTTCTTTCAACTGAAACGTTCTTGTGGAACCCTCTCTGTTGTTTATATTTAAAATGGCATTTCAGCTTCCAGGTCATCCTATGGTCAAGCCACTATCTACCAGTGCATTCTGATAATATTGTTTCCAAAATCAGATGATACATTGTGAATACTGGTTTCAAGGACTGGTTAAAACCCTCAAGGTTACACCCTCCTCGAATCTTTGCATTCATAAATAGGAGGATTATTAAAAGAACATGATCAAGGTTAGGGGGCCCTAAAATTAGACCTCACAGCTGTGTTTTGACTTTGCTGTCTTTGTATGAACACAAAGATCATCAGTGCATTTAGACTTTTTTAAAATATAAGAAAAACCTCTTTTTCTTTCCTAATTACCGTACCATTCATTAGAATGCAGGAACCTCAAGGTGCAATATTAGTATCTTACATATGTTCCTGTATCAGTTCATGTTGCATGCTAACTGATAATACAGACATGTAAGGAAATCCTTTAGAAAGCTTTTTGGAGGCAGGTAACTCAAACAGTCCCCTAATTTCAGATTTAGTTGACTTTTTCCAAGATTAATTTATGTTATATTCCACTGTAAAAGGGCAATACATCCTACTGATGTGATGAAATGATACTTCTAGATAAATTAGCTCTGAAAACCTAAAGAGATGAGTCATTCTTATCCTTGCCTATTTTTAATTAGAGCACTTATATGTCACTCTTCTGCTTTTACAGCAGTTTCACTTTCTAGGAGGACATAAGGATTGCTTTGAATTACAGTGACTCCTAATGACCCCAAGGTTATCTAGAAACTGAGGGACTGCTATGCTGTATTTGTTCATTGCATCTGTGGTGCCCTCTCCAAGCCAAAATGGTGTATTTGGTGGTGGAGGCTGGTGGTCTAGGACTGGGCTCAGGTAGCATTTTCTCAGCAAAGGGGGACAGCATGCTCTCCAAGAGAGCTGGCCACCTGCCCTGATGGCAGAGTCTGGTTGAACCACTTCACACACTTTGATATCCAGATGGACTCTACAATCAGTAGAAGTGAGTTAAAAATTCAATCTTCAGCAAAAAAAGTCAACAAATGCAACATTTTATAGACTTCTGGGAAGAGGAAAACCAAGTGGTAGAGTTTTTACTTCCACAAATTAAATAGATACTTTGTCCACCATATGCTTATTTGAAACTGAGGCAGCTGAGACCACTGTTCAGCATTGGAAATGTTCTCCTCCCAAGGATGTTTAGCTTGAAGTCTGCACTAGAGAGCAATCTAAATCATGCCCCTGAAATCCCTGTCAGAGCTAAACCATTGTTGTTACCTCAACACTTTGCTACTTCACTTTTCCTAGAAGCCACGCAGCCACTGTCCCTAGTTTCCTTTATTCTGTGCCAAAGGGAAATAATGTGGTGAAATAGGATTTGCCAGGCTGGTTATATGTCTATATGAATGTTAGGAGAATTCAAATTTCAATTTCACTATGTGCTTTCCCTCACATAGACTGGGCTTTGCTGAGACCTTTGGACTGCAGAGGTTTTAAAGATGTTTCAAAATCAGGAATCCTGTGTTTAAATATGAGCATATATAAATATCTAGTTGGGGGTTGTTGTTTTCTTCCAAAGGTCAGTAACGTAAATAATCATGTGAGAGAAGGAAGTGGTAAAAGGCACTAGACTGGAACTCCAGGCTGGGTTGAGCTCCTGGCTCTGTTTCAGCCTGTGACTGCAAGCAATTCTTATAGGTATAGCATTTCACTGCCTCAGCAGGCTGCTATTAATTAATGTCTGTGTCTGAGGTCTGTGTTAAGAGGGATGAGAGCAGGGAGTCCCCTGTGTGAAGCAGCAACAGGGATGCTTTCTGTGCCCAAGGCACCTCTTTCAAAGTTGACACGGGTGTCTCAGCACAGCTCTCCACAGGTAGTCCAAACCTGTTTCCTGGGGCTGAGCTTCACTTCTTCTGTGCTCACTGCAGTTATAAAATTATCATTTCAGACCATGAGAATCAGTTACAGGGCTATGAAAATCCATCATGGGGGGAAAGAAAAAGACCTCATAGTTCAAGAATGAGGGGATGGGGTTTTTTCTTCAGGACATATGAATTCAATTTCAGAGAGAAATGAATCTCAGATTGTAAGCACATGAGGAAATATGAGGAATTGGAACAAAGGGCCTCTTAAATGACAATCAGTCATTCTATCAACCCTTGACTGCAGCAAAATGTTTTTGTTGTAAAACAGTTGTCTGACACATGCTTGTGAACCTGCCAAAAGGGATATCCCACCTAAACAAAACAGAAAAAAGCAGGGATATAGTTCAATATACCCCTGACTTTTCATAACTTTTGTTTAGTTCATGCACATACCTAGAAAGTATCATTAAAATAAACAAGAGCACCAAGAAAGTCCCTCTGTTTAAACAGAATGATTTTTTGATGTGGTTTATACCACTGACACCATTGGTCACAGAAACCACTGCAAACCCATTCAGTCTGTAGCTTGGCACAGCAGAGAAGGGAACAGGGCTGCTTCAAACCCTTAAATGGGGATCCTGATTAGAGGCTCCCTCTCCTTTGGCACTGATGTTTAAGTTGGGTTTGTTAGCCATGATTTGCAGGGCTGCAAAGCATCTGGTTAACTCAGTGCTAGTGGAGGCCCAGAGTCTTTGTGTGTGTGTGGAAGCAATTGAAAAGGAACTGAAAGGTCACTCATTACACGATGGGAGGGACCTGGCAGCAACAGGAATGGAATCAGCCCAGGCAGCCCTTCAACTCAGGAAAGACAAGTGTTGAGTAGGTACTTTGCAAGCACCAGTGAAATTACTAAGAAAAATTTAATTATTCCAGTGTAAGCTTAAGGTGTGCTTATGGTTATGCAAGTGGAAATGGAGTTGGCAAGCTGGGACTTCCAGAACATTAAGGGGAAAAAAACCCAAAACCCAAACCCTGGAAATATTTTTTAAATTACATTAAAAAGCTAATCCATCATAACTGATAGAATATCTTTCGATAATAAGACCTTATATGAATCCAAATGCTCTTGTTCCATACATATATATATATATATATAAATTAACATATTTATTGGAATTTTGAAGAATTAAAAGTTTATATGGGGGCTTAATACAATAGAATTATTAAGTCTTTATTATGTTTCCATTCTCTGTAGAGGAAATACAAAACAAACTGCCCTCACTAACAATCATTCTTCAAAGTCAAAGAGGAAATAATATATTCTGTTAGGTATATAATGTAATTGGCTGGTATAATTTCATTTAATCAAAGCAATGTCCATGAGCATTACTAGATAAGAGGAGAAAGAGAATGAGAACTTTTGAACATGTATTTGACTTCATATTTTATACAAGGTTCACTATTTTACATTGGGATCCTTGTATAAAACAACAAAGATACATAATTTAAGGTCAATCATCAAAAATGTTACATGGGAGACGTAGGATGAAATGGGGATCCAGTAACTTTTGAAGACTGTTTTAAGAACTTATTGAAAGCTATTTAAAAGACCTCTCTGTTAGGGGGATAACATCTCAAAATTCTTGGACTATACTGAAGCAAGAGAATTCAACCTTAACTCACTTGAATTCTTTGAAGATATTATTGCCATGATAGATAAAGGGAATTCTAATTGAACTAAGTTTTCAGAGGATACTTAGCATTGCTCTACATCAAAGATTACTGGATAAAAGGTATAGAACAAAGACTAAGAGCTAGAGTGGAATAAAAATTGTCTCTCAAAGAACAAAAGAGAATGACGTATAGCTATTTTTAAGGAAGAAAAGAGATTATTACATATGGTGGGGCTAGTTGAAGTATCAGATTTAAACATTCTGAAATTTTTGAGGCATGTGTAGTTTGAATGGGACTTTTATAAGCCAGTAGGCACAGTTTCTGAAGCAGTATATCCACTTTGTCCCTCACAACTACCACAAGATTATCTGCCTCATGCAATATGAGAGATGTATCCAAGTTGATTAAAAACTAATGGACTAGGGGAAATTACCGATTTCTTCCAATATTCCCTTGTCCTGACAATGATTAAATGGGAAAAGAAAGACTGATGTGACACCTCCACGCCAAACTAATCAAAAACCATGGCCACAGCAACTGTAGTTACCTAAAAGTTTATGAGAGCAGTTTTCAGGCTAATCTAAATTGGCACAAGAATTTTAAAACTCAGCAAAGTTGTAAAGTATACGCAGCTATCAGACAAAAGCTGTGTGCTCACTGTCTGCACTGGCCTTTAAAACTACAGGCAAGGAGATTAGAGCTTCCCCGAGTTCAAAACTTAGAAGAAAGTGGGAAATGTTGCCATCACAACTACTTTATGCCAAGACTTTATGTAGTGCTAATGGAAAAAGTGCTAGGAATTAAAGCCAAGTCCAGAACGAGTTAGAGGAGCAGAGAGAAAAAGGAAGGGAAGTGACTTTCAGATAAACAAGGGCAGAAAGAAAATACCAGGCATATTGAGTCGGACAGGCTTTTCCTGTCCTTGTGCTGAACATTTCTTATGCTGCCTCCTCTGTTTTCTAGTTATACAGTCCAGGTGAAAGGGCATGCTTCGCTCTTGTGGAGATTTTTTCATAAATATGATAACTAGTTTAGGTTACTATTCTAACCCTTTCCTAAAATTTATGTTAGTAGTACTGGTCTAGAAAATAGTAACACAAAATTCATCATTTGCAGCAGTCAGAGAGCCAAAGCTGGGGACTATACACCAATTTTGGGGGCTATGCCTCCCTTTTTGCACGTTTGTTGCACAGTGAAGCAGAACACTATAAAGCCCTTTAGGGGATTACTTCCAGCTTAGAATGGCACATATATTAAAATGGCATCATAACTACACTGTATTCCAATAGAATCAGTGTACCATTTGTAGTAAGAAATCCCTTTGATCCTCTCCACAAAGTGAGGTGAGTAGGATTCTCTGACAGAAAGTCATTTTATTGAGTGATTTGATGGAGACAATCTCTCTTGGCTGGTGCAGGACTTGCAAAGGAAGATCTTGGTAGCTATTCAGGATCATGAAAATATTTTTTAAATTATACTATTTAAGATAAAGAATTTAATTTTCAACTTATTTTCAGCACATAGAGTGCAATAATTTTGCAGTCTAAATGAGGATACAGTTCTGAGACAAACACTGGGAATAGGAGTTAGGTTTATTAGTAAAGGGCAATATATCAAAGGATCTGCAGCACCAAGGGTTGCTGCCACTGCAGAGAGAGCCCTGTGTGTGTTACAGAGCAGACCACATTTGGATGGTTGCCCTCCTAGATGCTGCAAGCACAAATACCCATTTTCACCAGGTTATGAAGGAAAAATTGGCTCCCATAGACACCCGTTACTAAGAGTGCAGGCTGCAGCGCAGGAAATGCAGTCATGTTCAAGCCTTTTCCTCTGTTTAAGTCCACATGTTCAGTGTCCTGTATCGTTTGTTGTATACTCACTACGACTTCGATGTTCTTTGGGGATCCCCAAACTGACCTTTTCCTATTTGCCTGAAGACAACTGTCCTGAACAAAATTCACCACAGATAAAATTAAGAACTGAAGTAACAGAATCAATCTGCTACCTTGTCTATGGGGCTCAAAGAATCACTGGAGAGACAGCAGAGGCCCAAGGGGCTAGGAGGGTGGTCTAACAAAGGACCAAAACTGCAGCAAAAGTTTAGGGTAACAAAGTTTTGTGCAAATGAGCCTTTTCCTGAGCAGTGTAGAACCTCAGAGCCACAAGTTAGTGCTTGTCCTAACCCAGCCATTACTGCTGGAGCAGTTGCTTTGATCAACCATTTGTGCTAACATTGTTTGCAGCGGCATAAATAAGGAGTAGTTCTATTTTGGTCAGAGAAGTTTAGCCCAGAATAAAACTGCAGTGACATCAATATGAGACCACAAGGATCACAGTCTGCCAGTTTATGGAATAGCTACGATCCCACATAGACACTGTTTCCCGGGAACAGGAGTTTTCTATAATTCATTACTAAACTTTTAAATCCTCAGAAGAGTGACAGTAAATCCATTCTATTTCTTGTTAGTTCAAGGTCAGCTTTGCTGAGTGTTTATCTTCTAGAATACTCTCACAGACCAGGCTGGACAAAACAGCTGGTAAATAAACTGTAAAAACATCATGTGCACCCTCAGTGCATCATGTGCACTCTCCAAAAACACAAAGTTTCATGGTTGCATTCACAACTGCCCCAGCATGACGCAGCTTTTCTGGCTTTCTGCTTCTATACATCTACCATTAATGAAGTGCCTAAGATTAAGCTGATGGCTCTGCCAGTGGTTTTCTCTAAAACAGGAACAACCTTTTGTCATGGACTGACATCAAGGGATGTGGGATGCCCAAGCAGACAGATTCCAGGCTGCCTAAATGGGCAACACAAGGCCCAGGTGGACAGCAGAGTTTGGGTCCAGCACAGGTTTCAGCAGTCAGGTGAACTCTAAAGGCTTTGAATTGCACCAAGATCTGCTAACACAGAGGGATCCAGGAAAGCTGACATGAATGCAGATTTGGGAATTTTTCATTAGCAGGGTAGTGATTGCAAGTTTTAGGGCTGTATTGCTAATGATAATAGGGTGAGGAAGTCACTGTAATGTGCTATAAGCAGGTCTTCATATTGCAGTAATTCTCCCATGAACTGAAACTCTTTTTAAGGAACATTATTGTTCCATATCATTCCTGGTGTTTTCTAACAGTGTTTAGAGGAAACGACTGGCTTTCTGAGTGCCAGATCCCAGGACACAGAAACAATGGGGGACCATATTAAAATAAAAATTAAAAATAAAAAAAGAAATAACACTTTTCAGGCAGCCTTCTGACTTACTACAAAAACCCCTTCAACCCTCCTGACGTTACTCACTAGGGACTGGGATTTATTTTGTACATGTAAAGTCGAGGTTTTCAGATAAAAGTCGATTGCTGTTTCAAACAAAATACTCACTGTATTCAGATCAGCCTTCTCATTTAGTTTTCCTAAACTAAACTTTTAATCTCTCCTCCTTGTTTCAAGCATATTTCTAAGTAGAGCCCTTTCCTGAGCTTTCATGTTATTCCCAGATTTTTCTTTCAAGGATTGAGTGGCATTTCAGTAGGCTGGGCTCACTTGCTCAGTCACAACAAAGGAAAATAAAAATAACCAGCCCAAAAACTGAAGTTGCTGGAATGTGTAATACTCAGCATTAAATGGCACAAAGTGCCTGCCTATTTATAGCTCTTGTTTTGAGAAAGAGTGAGACACACTTTGGGCACAATGGATCACCCAGGAAAACTCGTGGCCTTGCATTCTGCATATGAAAGACTTTTTTGTGTGTTGCAATACCAGTAATTTCCCAGGAAAATGAGGTTTATTCAGCATTTTGTTTATCTCTTTTTTGCAAGCAAGTGCCAGATTTGACATGCCAGTTAGATTGCTGAGTAAAGACTCGGATGACTAAATAAAACTCTGTGTTTGCTGTAATTCAGATTTATCCACATACCTGCATCATTAAATCTTTGCTGAGACATCCATGCTTAGCATGATTATACAAGAAATGTGTTTTCATGTATTAAAATACTTGTACTATCTCCTTCATCAAATGATGAGGCTTTGAGGAGGACAAAACACTCCAAATTTACCAGTACCTGTATTTTTTTATATGTTTCTTTGTCCTTATTGGATTCACACTGAACTATATTTAATAAATTATGAGTTTCTCTCTTTCTTTCAAAGTTTTACCTAACTTTTTTGTCTTGTTTTCCAGTTCAGTAGAAAATAATGAAATATCAGAGAGCAAAACAGCTGGAGAGAAATAAGAAAACTGCTGTTTGCAAGAAGTAGAAGAAAGCTATGCTGCAAATAACATGCAGAAGACCTACACAAAAAGAGAGCATTCTCAGTAGCAGCCCAGAGACTTTTGATGCTGTGTTTAAAAGTAAGCCAAGCCTTACTGTGCACCATGTGCACTGCCAACAGACAAGAGTAAACAGTACGAGTACTTTAAATAACAAGTAAATAAGAGTTAACAAAAACCCATTCTATGAACTGAGGACCACAAGAAACTCCCTGTAAGGTCAGAAGGTCAATTCTGTGGTCCATCTGCCTCAATCCTCTGTCTCCAACAGCAGCAATAGGAGATGCTGGTTAGGAAGAGAACATGAGCTGAGCCCTGCAGGCTCTTCTCCTCATACTCCTGAGTACACCCAGCTCCTGAAGCAGAGGCCAAGAGGGCACTTTTCTGTCTATTCCCTTCAGCATGTCCCCATATGGTACTCACTTTCGAAAAAGAGATAGAGACTGTCCAAGCTTTTTGAGTCTGAAACCTGTAACCACGACAACAAAGGTAGGATCAAAAGAGCAGGAAAGTACAGTAGAAGAATGAAGGGGAAAAGATTCTGAAAAGATTCTGAAGTGATTCAGCAGAGCACAGCCACTGAAAAAAAAAAAAAAAAAAGATAAATAAATTCTGAACTGCAGCCAAATAATAAACGCGGTCCTGTGGATCCATTAAGGTACATTAATACTGCCACTTTCCCATCTGTTCCCTGAAGTTCCAAACCAAAAACAAGTCATCTGCAGTCTTGGCTCCCTTATTGTGTGAAACATTCATCTATTAAATTAATCTGGAGAAAATGTATCTATTTCATCCCTGGTGGGGCTTTGTTTTGTTTTGATAGGGTTGCATACCATGGATTGTAGCCCACTGAGGCCACAGATAAAAAACATGTGGAAAAAAAAAATAACAAATGAAACAAATAAATAATGGCTACATGCTATTTTTTTTCCTCTAGCAGAAATGCCTTTGGAATAACTGCAATTTTTTTCTGTTGTGTTGAGATTTACAATTAGCAATTTACACTAACAAAATTGACTCAATAACCCTGGGAATACTTATTTTTCCATGAACAATGTACAACAACAAAATTTAATGGGAAATTTCCATGTCCTTAAACTCTGATAAAACTTACAACTATGAAACAAAATTCCTTGTGCGAGTATCACTAAGGGAAAAGCTCATGCCTGACCTTGTTAAGCAAAAAAAATCTAAAATGTTGTTTGCAATCTCCTGAGCCAGTAATTCCCACATCCTTGGTATTGCAAAATTTTTGTTACCCCCCTGATTATGATAACTCATTTAGCTCACTATGGTGATGCAACCAACTCCTTGCAGAAGTGACAAAAATTATTTCTATTGCTTCTAAAACATATTTAAGTTCACAATGTTCAATACTGTGACATAAAAGTAGCCTAGAAACACGACCATTGATATATTTAACAAAGTCATCTTCATGTATGCATTTCCACTTAGGGCTAATCTGTATGACTAAATAACCATCAGGTGGAAAGCCCTCTGGTCTCCCTAGATACCCCACCAAGATTGGCACACATCCCCTGCAGAGAATAAATCTCAAACTAGCCACTTCCAGGGGAGATGTGCATTTCTGTAGCTCACATGGTACACTCTCCCTATCTCCTGTTGTGACTCTGTTTCTGTGGCTGATTAAATGTATTATCTTTTTACCCATTCCTTTACAAAAGTACTTCCCAAACTGTTGATTAATTAGGCTGCAACCTCACATGTGATTAGGGCACAGGACTGTGAGTCAGGCAGTTCCCTCTATAGTTATGTCTGGCACCCAGCATTTTCCTGCACAAAACACAGTTACAGCATCACAGGATCACAGACTCAATAAGGCTGGAAAAGACCTCTGAGATCATCATGTCCAACCTATCACCAAACACCACCGTGTCAACTGGGCCAATGCACTGAGTGCAGTCTTTAACACTCCTCTGGACAGTGCCCCACCACCTCCCTGGGCAGTCCATTCCAAAGTCTAATCACCCTTTCTGTGAAGAATTTCTTCCTAATGTCTACCCTAAACCACCCCTGGCACAACTAAAGGCTATGCCCCCTTGTCCTTTCCCTAGCTGCCTGGGACAAGAAGCTGATCCCCACTTGGCTACAAACAACTTTCAGATAGTTGTGTCGTGAATCAGTGTTTTAAGAGCACTTAAAGAACCATTGGAAAAGTTATCAATAAAAACAGGTTCAATATAAAAGCAACAACATAACAAAGTTTGTTGGTGAGGTTCATTCTACTACTTATTCTACTACGCTGTTTATAGGGCTACAAGAGAGCAGACTTTAGCCATAATATGTTTCATACTGGCCACACTTGGGGTTGGAAAGTTTCTTTGGAAGTTTGAAAACTCCTTCCAGCCCTTCTTGTGGATGGATGTCATACTGGCCAACTTTCAGTCATCCGGGACCTCCGGATTTAGCCAGGACTGATAATAAATGATGGAAAGCAGTTTAGAAAGCTTTTCCACAACCCTAGGATGAAACCCACCTGCTCCCATAGATCTGTGAGCATCCAAGTGGCACAGCAGACCACTAACCTGGATTTCAGGGGGTCCATTCAGCTCCCCATCCCTGTCTACCAGCTTAGGAGGCCTTGAGAATAACCAGTCTTATTGTAGAACAGTGAGACAAAGAAAGCATTAAGTACCTCAGTTTTTCCCCTCATCTTTGGGAACTATTTATTTATTTATTGAAATACTTTTTATTATCCTTTACATAAGTGGTCAAATTCAGTTCTAACATAGATTTTGCCTCTAATTTTCTTTCTGCATGACCTAATGACTTCCTTAAACATTTCCTGAGTCATCTGCCCCCTTTTCCAAACATACACCCTCTTTTTTTTTCCCTGAGCTCTTGTGAAAAGCTCCCTGCTCTACTAGGTCAGTCTTCTTTCCTGCCAGTTGATATTTCAATGTCTTTATTCCTAAAATACCCTAAAAACACAGGATGTTCATACAGGGATTTATGAAACATAAATTTCCCACAGGTATCTTTATAGTAATGCTATAAAGTGAATGCATACCTTTGATAATATGATTTCAAAATTAAAATATATTTAGATTAATAATGGTGCCATCAGTGCTTTTCTGCTGCATATTAAATTTATTTAGGTATATTTAGTCTGTTTTATTTTAAATTTGAAAACATCCTCTTCCTACTGTTCATAAATTATACAATTAGGGTTTAAATTTGTAACTTTCAAGTGAATTATAACATTAAATTTACTTATAGATATTTTAATTTGGTTTATTTGTGCTTCCTCTTACTGAAAGAACAGTTGTAAATCAACATACATCAATTTACTTTTGCAGCAGATCTAAACTTAAAGTTAGTAACTTATAAAAATGTCTCTAGCAAAAAAGCAAAATCCTTTTTGAATCTAACTCACTTCATTCTGCAGTAAGTTACCTAACACAGGTATTGCAGGGAAGTTCTGAGACATCATGCTGGCATGACCAATACAAGAATAAGATTTCCTCTGACAACCTTAATAACTATTTCCGTGGTGATATGGCAGTACTGTGAAGAAATTAGCAGATAAGAAGAGTACTTTCTTCACTTTTGCCTAGCAAAACCAATAGTAAATTTAGTAACTTCAGGAATTCAAGTCATGAAGCCAAAGAATGTGAAAGCAGGATGAAAATGCAAGTTATGCCTTTTTGAAATACACCGCTCTTCTCTAGATGGGAAGGAGAATTTGAGATTTCACCCCCTGGATGCATATGTGGAAAATCCAGTTAATGGTGCTATTAGACTCTGTAATTTTATAAAATGCAGCTCTTGATTTTAAAAAGGAAAGCAATCAGAACAAGATAGCTGATATTGACATGTCTGGCTATGTGCCTGATGGACATTAGTGGTTCCTGTTAACACCTTTCTACCTTGCCTCGTCAAGTTTCACACATATCCCTCAGAACACAGCTCAAAGAACAGTTTAATTATCAGAGCAGTCCTCTGGTCAATATAAAGCTCAGTACAGCTTTTAAATCCACCAGCAGAGCTGAGGTCTACTGCTACTGCCTGGGAAACAGGATCAGTTATGAAATGGCAAAATGGAAAAACCATTGGCAGGGTTATGGAGAAACACCCACTATATTTTACGTAAAGCCATGCCTAGAAAATGTTGTATTTTCAGGGTCAAAAATTTCACAAAAATGTTAAATGTGAAGTCATTTATGACTGTAAAAAGAAAGGGGAAACAGTCTTCTTCTTGTGTTCAGATACACTACCAATGTGCTGCTGTAAGGGCAAAGGTAGATTCACAAATCAGTAATAACTTCAGAAATTGCATTTGTCGTTTTTAGTTTTTTTTTTTTAAAAAAAAAAAGTATACCTTTCCTAAATGTTAAAATGGTGGTTAAAGGCAGAGTGTGGGGAGGTGTAATGTGAATATATACACATATCCTAAACAAATACATATACACACATATACACACAGCTTCTCAGGAGTTTGACTGGCCTCTGGAAAAAGGTACTTTTTAAAATAATAAAGTTATAAATCTCTGGCTGGCTGGCTTTTTATACAAAAACCTATCTTCTTATTTCATTTTTCATTACTAACCTATTTGTATGATGTGTAATCTATAAAGATTTAAAAAAAAGTATAATCTGATTATGAGGACTCAATTTCGCTGTACCAAATTCAGTTACTTAATCCAATTCTCCTCTTTCAGAGGTATCAGGACATAGACACATACACTGAAAATGCACATTCCTGTCTATCCATGATCATTTTTCCCCTTCCATGCTGCAGAAATCAATTCCCATTTTCAGCTTGTGCTTAGAGGAACATTTCAAAGAAGTAACCAGCCTCTCCCAGTGCTACTTTTCTTAGCTTAACCACATTACCACTCCTTCATGTAATTTTAACTTACTGCCTCAGAACAAAAAAAAAAAACAACAAACCAACAGACCACAGCATTCAGCTGTGGATGTCAGCTGTCCCAGCTGAAGTGGTTAGATCAACATGTCATGAAAGAGCATAAACCTCATGGATGAATGAAAGGATATGAGCTTTTTCTCAAAGTAAACCTCCAGAAAGCCCTATTGTGGCAGAGAGATTAAGGAAGTTTCCTTTTCTGAACATAATTAACATGGGAATAATATATGGGTAGTTTCATCTGGGCTAAGGAGAAACAACTTTTGAGCTCCTATAAAATAAATGAGGGTCATTGTTAAGAAATTAAGAAAGTACACAAAGTTGCCTAAAGAATTTTTTTCCTATGCTTTAGTACATTTTTAAGGAAAAAGAATCCATAGTAAATCAATAAAAAAAAGAAGACCGTGTTAAAATTTACCAAAATGTGATATATATTTAAATTGAGTCTGGAATTGAAAAATGTGAGGCTATATTTAAGAAAAATGAATGTTTTGTTTCATACTTTAATTACAAACCTTTGCAAAACCACCAGTTGCCACCATACCTGATTTCTATTCTTTTTGCTTAAATAGCCTTGTGAACTAACCTGCTTTTAAAGGACAAGGAACAGTTTTCTCTATTGTTTCTGTTCTCAGTTTGAAAAGACAAAGCAGAATAACAAAGATTTTTCTCTAATTGTTTTACTTTTTGATTACGGCTTTTTCAGTGTTATAAAAGCAGTGGGTCTCACCCATGCCCTCACATTCCCAGATGCCCACAACAAGGCACACAAACATCTCTCCTTTATGGTAGAAAAAAAACCCGCTAATCCTTCTAGCATCACCGGAATATAAGGTTCAGAGGCTAAACCAAGATTTTAAACCATCTTCCATGACACATAAAATTATCTGAAAGGAAACAGACCTCAAGACACAGTGAAAATTCTCCTGACACAAAGTTAGCCCCTTCTCAGACTGTGTGAGTTGGTACTGAGCACTAGAAGATGCACATACCACTGTTCATGGCTTTTATGCAGCATTGTGTCACTGCTTGTTCCCAGACTGCCCAGGAGCTTTTTGCTGACACCAACTCTTTGGTGTGAGGAGGCTTTCTGCTCCTCACCCCTGAAAAGCCTTTCCATCCAAATGAAAAACTACAGAGAAGAGATACCCTTTGCCTTCCCCTTGCCCCCCTACCCTCAAAAAAAAAAAAAAAAAAAAAAAAGAAGAAATACAGTGGTTCTGGTTCTGGCTACTTTCACACAGACAGATACGAAATTTATCACAAGAAGGATGCAGAAATTTAGACACAGTGCTAGGATGATATTTTTCTATGTATTACTACACTCATTTTCCATTGATTTAATCAGTGAAAAATGCTGTACTTTACACAGCTTCCTTATAAAACTTAATCTAACCCAAGTTGAAATTAAACCAGTCCAAAATTAACTTCAGAGTTTTGCTAATTTTGTCTTTGTCTTGGGTAATTTAAGCTGGAAACGGGTAATGAAATTCAATACTCAGAGATTTTTATTTTCAAAGAGGGAATCTTCCACTTTCCAGGGCTCTGTGGATCTACTCTTATTATATAATGGTGAAAGCTCCCACCATGTCAGGACAAGAACCCCTAGCTGACAAATCACATTCCTTTAAGTAACAACACCCCCTTGAACTCGACCAGAAAAGGCTGCTTAAAATCTGTTGAAAACATTATAGTTCCTTTCCAAGCAATAAACATTAAAAGGGCTATGCAAATGTTGTCCATCATCTTGCCACCAAAATGGTGATTAATTAATTCAATGTAAATACAAAATTGGTATTAATAAAAAATGACAGTTTCTTTTTCATTTCAGTAAACTTGAACTAGTGACTTTCTGTGTGTTTATATTTCTTGTATATGGCTCTCACGCATATTCTTCAACAGATGAGCTGAAGGTTTGATCGTACAATATACAGCCACTAACTTACATTTCTGAAATAACAGGTCAGTAAAGATTTCTCACTTCTAGTTCTCCAAATTCAGGCTCACTAATCCTTATACAATTATTTTTTATTAATTATTTTTGCCCAAATGTGTGAAAGTGCAAAGCATTCCCCTTGACACAAGCACAACATAAAATTTGAAGGCACAAGACCCTTCCTACGAAGCCCAAGACAGTTGTTCATGGGATCATGGGCCACAGACTCCCCACAGACTCTTCTCTTGCCGCACCTTCACTTTACTGCTTGCCACCAAAAGTATCCTCACAATATTTTTTTCTCACTAAAATGGCATTTCCATACTATTTTAAAGGTCTGGGAAGCTATTAACTATCAGAAAAAACAATTAGAACTGTCAGAGTACTGAGTACTCCACAATGTAGTATTCAAGGGAATCTTGCAGAAACACAAACATGTTGGATTAAATACTTCCCTACTTGCTTCTTTATAAACCAGGAAAATAACTTCTCCATTGGGAACAGAATTGCACAGATAGAATTGAAGAAGAGTCTAGCTCATGTTGTCTCATACACTTTTCTTATGCCTGTATCACTAGCCTAATTAAAAGTCCTTTTAAAGGCTGATGCGTGTGTCTAGTTGATTTAGCATATTTTTGGGGTTTCAATAATATGCAGATATTTAACCCCAGGAGCCATTAGGCATATAAACATTTTTAGCTCTCTTTGTTATATATGTCTTTTGGTTGATCAGTTTTCAAAATATCTATTTGTACTAGTGCCAAATAGTCTGCCATTTCCATATAAGCCTCCAATTTGTGCATCAGCACTTTATAAATCTCCAAATAAAATCTTCCATGTTTATTTTTCTTCGAGAGAAAATCCCATTTAATAAGTGCAGGCCTCCTTTATTTATATGTAATTTTTTTATTGAGATGGCATCTGTGTGCTTTCTAAGTCATTTCAGTGTTTGAGGGTTTTTATTATGGAAAGAGAAAATAAAAATAATACTAAAACTATATTGGATTTCTACTATGGGCTTATCTACACATAGTTTAAAGCACATAATCATCACTTTTTGGCTGATGGTACTGCAAGAAGACTAGCGTTGTGATAGAAAGGAGACAAAAAAGGGTTTCCTGGAGTAAAGCCAATATTTTGTCAGCACTCTGATCTCCTAAAGGACACCCCCTCCCTTTTTGACAGTGTTTGGTTCCTTCCACTATGTGTGCTTTTTCAGGTGTTTAATTTTTGAAGTAAATTGTGAAGAACATCCTTAAAGGGTGTCACCAAATATTTCATAACATATATTTATCAAATCTTTGCTCTCTGATCCTGTTTGATACGATTTTGATATTCAAAATATCTATTTGCATTTGTGCCAAATATAAATTTCTATTTACCATTTAGTCCCCCTCATCAGAGAAGGGGATTTCTTATCTTCTGGTCCAGGAGGGAAAATGTAAAACCAGGACAGGACTGAATACCCCAGTAGTCACAGAATGCTGCTCATTGCATTCACCCCAGCCATCACTGGTGGCACCATGGCATATGGTCCCAGTGCCATGGGCAGTAAGTGGTGCTGCCAGAGATAGCTCAGAGCCTTCTCCTCCATTTCTATCATCTCTACGTGGCTGCACAGTCTCCCAGAATGCCTCCATGCTGCCATGAAAGCAGCTGTGATTTTATCCTGGGCAACCCGGCCTTAAAACACTTAATCCAGGATATCTTAACAGCATGGCAAGAGCAGGCTTAGAGGCTCTGTACGTTCAAATATTTATGCTTCCTGGGTGAGTCTGGCAAGTAGTGCTGCCAAGTGTACCTTTATCAGTGTCCTATGCTGGCTAATTTAAAATTAACTTGGGCACTGCCTACATGAGTCGCAGCAAGGTGTTTGACTGAAACCACTGTGTCCCTCCAGGTAGGATATCCAGTTCAGGGGGAAGGTGGAGGTGAGAAGATCATTTTATGATTCAAAACCTGAGCTGCTTCACCAGCTGAAGAGAATGACAGCACTGTATAGCAGTGCTGGAGAGAGCACCCTCACTCCAGGGAGATGCAAAAGAAAAGACCAACAAGCGTTTTGTAGAGAAGCTGTGCTCAGGATGCAGCTGGCAGCTGTGACAAAGGTGCAGGGAGGTTGGTCTTTCGCACCTGTGCTCAAAAGGTGCTCAGAAACCTGTGGCCCAATGAGTAAAATCAGGAACATCCTTCACATGATTTCTTAGGCAGGATAGTAGTTTTCAGGAATTGGGACTTATCAGAAACTTTTCTTAAAAAAAAAAAAAAACAAACCCAAACACTGAAGAAGTGGGAGAGGAAAATAAAGGGATGTGCAAATTTTCTTACTTTGTCCTACAGAGTTTTATCTGAGTATTATTCCAGAATCGGACTCTAATTTTTTTTTCTTGATTGTCTCCTTTTGAGTGAAAAGCACTTAGTTAATGTACAGAGATCAAGTTAAATCATGAAAAAATATCAAGCATCTTGGTGTGTATTTATTTACAGGATTGCTTCAAACAAACACACACTCTTGTAAAAATAATTCACACATTTTCCAATGCCTTTCTAATAATGTACACAGCCACATCAGGCAAAATGAAAGCTTAATCTGTTTTCAGGAGACAGAAAGTGCAGTTCCCTGCCACAGATATGATCCGGCATGTAAGGAAATCACAGCTCCCGCCGCTTGGTGATTTAAACGGAGCAGAGCCCGCTCGGTTTCTGCATCCCTTGTAAGACTCCCTGCTCCACCAAACCATGAGTTGTGTTTGAGTAGTGTTCTCCGCTCGCACAGCCAGCAGATCGTTTCACTTAGACAGGACTAACTCAGGAGTAGGAGGAGGAGTACGAATTTGCTGTTAAAAGGAAACAAAAATAAAACAACAACAACAAAAAAACCCCAACCAAACAAAAACAAAACAAAAGAAAAAAAAAAGTCCACCCAGAATAAAATATAAATAAAATAAAATAAAATAAAATAAAATAAAATAAAATAAAATAAAATAAAATAAAATAAAATAAAATAAAACAAAACAAAAAAAAGGAAGTAGACAACTATTCGGGGAAGAAGTGTTCGGGGAGGAAGGACTGCGGGATTACCTCGGGTTTCTCGTTTCCTAGGAACGTAGTAACTTCCCCGTGGGTTGTTTTGTGGGCGGTGTTTTTGAATATATGCTAATCGAGCTTCGCTGACAGGGAGGGGAGCCGTGTGTCGGTGCCACAGCTCCGCTGACAGCCCCGCCGAGCCGGGCCATGCGCTGCTGCTTGTGACAGGGTCACTCGCCCTGCCCTGGGCTCCCTCTGTCACCAGCAGCGGGGCCGACATGTGCCTATGACCATGGAGATGAAGGACTCGGGCAGCGTGGTGCTGACAGCCTACCACCCGCACAGCCCGGCCAGGATCCCGGGCATGGAGCAGAGCTTTGTGCAGGATATCCCCCCCAGCCATTCGCCCAGCAGCAGGTAAAGGCTGAGGGGCGGGGGCCGGTGCGGGGCCCGGTGCTGTGGCGCTGTGGGACGGGTGTTGTGCTGAGGGCTGAGGCGCTCCGGGGCGCTTGGCTCCCGCACTTTGCTGTCTCCGCCGGGGAAGTGATTCAGGCCAGGGCTGCGGGCTGGGCTTGGGACCTGGGGAAACACGAGTGCGTGTTTTAAATCTTGTAAGTCGGCTGAGCAGTTTCCTGCCCAGGATACTCAACAAGACAATCCCTACGGAAAAAGGCGCGTGGATCGGGCTTCTGCTCAGGTCCTTTAGGACTGTACTGCCGAAAAGTGAGGTGGCGGGACTGGCTGAGCTTGGCGCTCAGAAAGTTGATTCTGGCTTTGGTTTAGAGGATTGTTTAATTCCTTGTCCGTTCACTCACCAGGTCAGAACCAATCCTTGTGCTTTTCGCTGTAAAATTGAGGTTGCTGCTTTGCTTTGCACAACCACGTACACACAATGGGAGACCGCATCCTTAAAGACTTAGTCTAAATAAGAAAATTCCTTTCTGTTGCAGGAAACTAAGTATTGTCTTAATTAATGCAGTCGTGTGTATGTTTACTTTCCTACCTTGTAGGAATGCGTGTATTTGCGCAGTTCAAAAACAAGCGGTTTGAGCAGTTTTACTATTTTAGAAAATCTGATCTTTCTCCTAAAGTTACATATCTGAGTTTTGCAGTTTCCTCCAAAGCAAGTGATATAAAAGCTCATAGTGTAAAAAGTTGAAGAAAGTAGGAAATCTTGCATTATGGCTTGACTGAAAAAATAAGAACTTAAGTGTAAGGAAACAGCAGATGACATTATCCCCACGAATTAAGTCTGTGTCTTCTCTTAATAAAAATAATGATATTTACTTTATATTGTTTATTTATAGCCCAATAGCTATTTTGCTTTAAATGTCATTATTTAGATTAGCTGCATCTTCCTGTTCTTTGTGTGTTTCCCTGGCTGTGTCATAAAGATAACTCCTTTGTTCTGGTAAATTGCTGTTTGAGAGCAGTACCAAAATACACAATTGCATGTTGAGAGAAGAAACGGAGTCTGGGCTTTAAGACGCAGTAGGAATGGCATTTGCTACTCAAAACAGAGAGCGGTGGTTTGGCATTGGGTTACAGGGAAACATGTAGTTTTTTCCCTGTGCTCTTCCCTTAGGAAGAGCACTAAACTCAATCTGCCTTAAGTTTGTGAGCAACAGAAATGTGGTGTGTTGCTGTTTTTCTTGTGGGTGTGCTAATTGTTTTAAAATGAACTTGAAACTTAAGCTCAGAGTGTATGACAATTTAAATCACACACATAAATCACATGCATATCACCTACAAAAAGCAGAAGTGCCAATTGCAGTTCCTGAAAGAAAAAAACTAAAGCAGTCCCTAACATTTTGATGAGGAACATATTTTGGAAGCTCCTGCCATGAGGCAAGGCACATGGCTATGTGTCTGTCTCTGTGCCTACATATTCATAAGATTTTGGTGCTGTCTATCCTTTCTTGTCCTCAACTTCCCACAGCTGTCTAATAGCAGTAGTCAAATTCTGCCATATGGGCAGTCAGTGGCTGTCTGAGGTTCCAAAGCCTGTTCAAGAGGGGGATTTTATTAACCCAGCATGAAGTCCTGTGGAATGCAAAACCCATGAAGGCAAATGCACTGAGTGTTTTAGCAAATGGTAAAATAGGCTCTGGCTTAATCCCTACTTCATCTTCTAAGAACTCTTTCCTGGACGGCATTTTCTATATAGTTTCCTCTGCCGCCATCCTAATGCAAGAGGTTTTATTATAGACTCTGTCTGGTGTTCCTTGATCCCCAGGGCAGCTACCCACAGTATGGCATGTTAACTCCTTGACTCTTCAGGAAAATGATTCAAAAAACTGTGAAAAGAGCAGAGGTGTCACCCGTTTCTTGTTTGATAACAAAAACAGTTGGGACCTAGAACCTGATTTTTCTCTGAAGTCAGCTGCTTAAGTTACATATAGCTCTAATACAGTCTGTACTTGAGATGTTTATCCATGAGAATAGAATCTGTCTTGGATATTAGACTTCGATTTGATAAACTGCTGGCCAGTTCTCTCTCAGCTTAGGAATCAAGATAATTAATTTTCCTTCTTCTCCTCATAACATTTTGCTTGCTTCAGAGTGATGCACTCTTTATATTAGAATAGCTCCACTATTGGAGGAGGCTTGGAGATGTCTTAGAGCTGTTTTCTCTTGCAAAAACTTTCACTTTGGCAATCTTCTAATTAGAGTTTTCTCACAAAAAGTGGAACCTAATGCAACCTCAGCTAGCATTTAACTGCACCACGCCCCACCATTTAAGAAGACACTGATAAAAAAAGAAGGAAAGGTTTAAGTAACCATCATGAGCCCCCTAAATAAATGAGTAATCCTAAACACTCTTGACAATCCAGACACACAGCTGAGGAGCCTATGTACATGAAAGGTTACACTAAGAGATGCATCAGACCACTTGGATTCATATTCACGCACAGCTCTCACAGGGCCAACCAGGCTGGCATTTCTAAAACACACTGCCAGCATTAGGGTCAGCATGAGGTGTAGCAGCTGCAAGTATTTCCATTCCTAAGCTCAGTGGGTCTATACCTCATCAAAAGTTAGGGGATAGTAGCTGGTGGGCTCTAAGGAGAACAGGAAAAAATTTGCTTTAATTGCTTTGAGTGGAGGATGCATCAGTGTGCAGTGAAGGATTGAGAATTCTTAGAAGTAGTGAAGAGAGTGGGATGGAAGTTTGACTGCACAGTGATGCCATCACCAGTTTGCAAAGGAGAATTCCAGCTTCCAAATGTAGTGTTGGATAACATAATGAAATGGTTAACAAAAGGGACCACAGATTCCACCCGTCCTCCAGAGCAAGAGTTCATCGGGGGACTAAAGACAGTGATACTTAAATATCTTTGCTTCAGTTACCCATATAGTTCAGTTCTGTCTTTCTCTGTTGCATCTTGCAGACTTATTTAACCAGTTCTATACATAGGCTGGGGTGAGCCCTGAAAACTGCACTGTTGAGTTCCCTAGAGCTCCAGGAGAATTCTCCAGACAAACCTTCTTCTAATTCTGCTAATGTAACTAACATGCTCATTTTCCATTTTTCTCATGGGTTATTAAGGTCTCTTTCCTTAGCTTGCCATCTGCTTTTATGTGCGCTTTATAAGCACTTATAATACTAGTATCTTTTTTTTTTTTATTGCTTGTGAGAATGAGGTGTTGAGGAGATCTCTGTTTTGTTTGCTTAGCAGTCAGGCTACCTCCACAGCACATGAGTATAGTGGGAAAGATTCCTGTTCTTGTGGCAACCCCATCACTCTTTTTTAATCCTGTTTATTAGAAAACAGATGTCACAAGTACTGGCACCAAAGAACCCAGAATATCACACTATCCCTGTCAATACAGATCCTGTCTCAGTGCAAAGGTGAAAGTGCTAATTTATGTTACAGAATGGTCAACTTTGGCTTCCTCATTTCAGAGAATCAAGGACTTTGTAGTTGTGCACAAATACTGCTCCTGGATTACATAGAGGAAAAGTGGGGCCACGGCCATATGTCTTTCTCACATCCCCTTTTTATCCTGTTAGGAGTATCTAGGAGGAGTTATTCCTGTGCTCAAAGGAAACAGGCATGACCTCTATGCCAAATGGCCAGTGAGCTCTCTAAGGTAATTATGCAATTAGGGGAAGACAAAGCATTCCTAAGTGAGTCATGCTCCAGCTTTCCTTGACTCCAGTGTGATAATTAGAGTTCCTCTGTTTGCTACCAGCACATCTACCAGCAAAAAACTCATCCTGCAGTGCAAATCCCAACATTTTCACTGCAACAAGTGTCTGTCACTTATATGTGCATAAGATAAGAATTAGAGGAAAGTAAATGCACGTTCATAGGGTTTGTTACTGCAGAATGGGGTGAGAGAAGCTTTTAAAGTGCACATCAAGCTTTTTATACATTGAGTAAACTTTTCAATCAATAATCATACAAAGAGCAGCATATATACTACCAAACCTAGGAGCTTGCTGCATAGGTAAAGGACAAAGTAGATGTCAGCACTATTGATCAACACAGCCAAGAACTCTTCTTCCCTAGTCAACTTCAAGTCTGGTACTTCCAGTTGTTTTAGAGAAATGCCCTTCCAATCTCTTTGCATTCAGCATGTCTCCCTCCTCCTACTGTCAGGGGGGTGACTTTCACGTAGACATCACTAAACCAAAGACTCAAAAAAGAACAGGAATATTTTCTGTATTGGTTGAAAAATATTGTGTGGATTGAGTGACCTGCTGGCAACTTCCAGGATCCCCGCTCTCCAAGTCTAAGACTTGCAGATTTGGAGCTGATAGTTGAGTCATTACGCTGGACAAGCATGACACCAGATTGTTTTGTAGGATTCATTCCTCCTTGCAAGCTCCAAGAAACTACAGATATATGTCAAGGTGAAGTAAAGTGTCCTGAAATAATTCCCTGGAATGAGTACAACTGCAGGAGGAATCTTTATGCACCAAAATTTGTCTTGTGGCAGGAGGAGCTATATGAACAGTTCAGGTTTTATCCCAACAGAAGCAGATTTTATCACACTGAAGTAAGACCTGTATGCCCAGAGGCCAGGTGATCTGGGTTGGATTTCTGTCAGTGCTGATTGAGCAGCTCCCCTGCTCAGTTGTATACAAGTGATGTCAAGAATGTCTTCTTGGTGATGCAGGATAAACAACCTTAACTATTTTGGATGTTTATCTCACTCTATCATAAACTTCCCCAGAAGACAAAAATAAAAATCTGGCTCCTTTTCCCCAGTAAATCTTGACATGACTTGGGCCTTTTGCAGTAACTTGGACTCCAAAGCTATGAATTTAAAATTTTTAAATGTCCTAAATGTGGTAAGGAAAATCCCACAAATTAGTAGCCCAGGAAAAAACAGCATTGGCACCAGCTGGGCAAAAAATAAATTTTGTGGAAAAAATAATCCTTGTTACAACTAACAGAAGCTTTCTAAAATATGACTTTTAGAGTATATTTTTATAGATCCTAAGAATGATAATTCTTAATAAAATATTTACCAGGGGGGTGCGTATAAATAAGTCAGACAATAGTAGACACGCTTTTCCTGTAGGTTTTAGAAATACTTACAGTATGTCCTTTGGGAGCCACACTGAGGAATGTAGTATTTATAGCCAGCTCCTCATGTTATGGTTGAAACTAGAGTTGGCTTCTCTGGTTTCTTTTTAGTTTGGTGCTCCTGCTGCTCTCCCTGGTACTGCCATATGTAGAGCTAATGAAAAACATCTGGCACTGTCCCTTTGATCATTTTGTTTGGTTGAGCATTTAGCCAGCTGCCCCATTCATTTTTAACTAAGTCACTTATCTCTGATTACATGAGAGTTGGAGCTGCCTGCAAAAAAAACGAGTAGGACCTGAGAGCCCTGCATGCCCTACACGGACACGTTCACATTGCATCTGGCAGCCTGACATCACTGGCATAACAAACTGCCAGGAATCCGCAACCTTCGTGTTACTTTTGCACAGGCGATCATAATAATTCTGTGCAAATGTGTGGAAAATGTGCAGAGTTGGCAACTGCAAGACATGACTATGGAGTACTAGTTAAAGTACTTAGCTAGAACAGGATCTGAAAAGCATCTGTTTAGTGCTGTACAAATATAGAATCACATCCTGAAATAGTGTGGGGTATCCACAGCAAACACTCAAGCTAACATCCTGGATTTCATCTAACCACAGCAAAGCGGCCATTTGGCCCACTGGATGCCTAGCTCCAGCTGGCCAGGTAGCACAGCAGAGCCAGCCCAGCTGGTAGCACATCTGCCAGAGGGGCAGCATCATGCTCTTTGCAGCCTTCAGGTACCAGCATGCTGGGTGCATTCAAAGAACACAGGAGAGCTACCCAGAGAATAGTGCCCAGAGTCCCATCCCAAAGTGGTGACTGAAGCGAAGTCACCTAGCATTTTGCCCCCCCTCCCCTTTTCCTGCCTCCTGCTTTCTCTCTCAGTGGAAATCAACTCATACCATCTTTGTCTTCCAAGTCCTGTCTGAGTGCTAGGGACTCAGAACAGGGAGACAAAGAAAGAATACAAGGGGGTGGGAAGAAGAAGGGAGCGAAGGAAGACAGGAGAATGACCACATTTCTAGGTGTATTACTTGATTCACATCCTTGTTTGCAAATAAAATGATCTGGAGTCAGAAAATAAATAAATGCTGTTTTGTGGTGGGGAAATTTACAGCTGGGCCTCAAGTCCCACCAAACACATGGGGTTTGGGATGGCATTTAATTAGTGATTTTAAACTCAAAACATGAAATGGTTTAAAAGACAGCTTGTTTGAAAAAGTGTGCTATTATCCTGAAGGACTATTTCAGCAGAGATCAGCAGAAGTGCTTGAGTTGGCATTCCTTGTAATTAATGCAAGGAGAAGATTGATGATCTGTGAGGGATCCCTCATTTTTGTAATTCATTTTTTCCCCTGCCATATCTTAACTTTCCAGACACTGTTAGAGTCTCTGAGGAGAGACTGAGGAATAAACACTGGAGCAGGGAGCCTTTTATCAGCTTGTTCGTTTAAAGGCAGTTATGTTGTCTTATTTAGGATGCTGTGTGCAACACTCAGCTACTGTAACTCTGTGGGATTTTCAGATGTGTAAAATCATCCAGGATGGACATATGTTGGATACTTAGGCAGAAGGCGGCTGAACGAAGGAAAGACATAAATCTCTCCTACTAAATGTTACTGTTAATGGATTTCCACCTGAGGACTACACAAGCCTTTTTTAAAATCTCTTGGTGCAGAAGTTTCCTCTGAGCAGATAATGAGCAAGATAATGACCATAAGGCTTTTTGTGGAGGGTAAGAAGAGCCCTAGCAGAGAGAGACAGAGGAGAACAAGTATATGTGGAGAACAAGTATCAGATGTAGAAGTCCAGCTGTGTTGACATCATTTACCAGATGAAAGACAAGTAGAGCAAGAGACAGGCCAGGGAGCTGTGTTTTAAGCACCTTTCCATGAAACCTCAGGACATCAGCTATCAGGTCACTCTCACAACTTGCTACCAGAGAAGGAAGAAGCTTTAGAGCTGTAAGTCTTCATATTTTAATAGAACTAATAAAAAAAACCCCTAGCTTTCAAATGGTCAGACTTGGGAAGGGCATAATGAATGTATAAAGGCCTGAATTTGACTCATGGAATAGTAGGTTCTTTGCTAACTACACCCCTGCAGAGTCTGCAGGTAGCCAGACTCTGAGTTAATCAATGCAAAATATAGGTATGGCAGTGGAGAGCCTCCTCACCATCAGTTTCTCTTTCTCTGGCTAATGAAAATTCAGAACAAAATATCATCCAACCTTCTTTTCTGGCCCAGTGATTATCATACCTAATAGTAAAGATGAAATTTAGAAGTGAGAATGACAGATCCTTTTTAAGGTTAACCTTAGTATAAGAACAAGAACTGGATTGTTGTAGCATTCAAGCTAACATGAATTAGTTCTTTTTTTCATTCTAATTTAATAAAGCAGCAATAATAAATCATGCAGTGATAAATCAAGTGTAATATGAGTCTTGTTTATATATGTGGACTGAGTTAATGGACACTTTGGTGTAGTAATAGAGGATTTACCTCTGAATTTAGTGAAAAAGGAATCAAGTCATCAGAGCTCTCATCTTTTTGTCAATAATTCTGTTTACAGGGCATGATCTGATTATGTTATCTCCTGTGTCAAGTCAGGCCGACTTCTTTAATAGTGTTCTTGCAGAATAGGGCATCAGTACAAAGTCTTAGATAATTAAAACATAACAGTGACTAGGCCTGTCTTCTTTTTACAGTTCTTCCCTCCATTACTCAAATATTTTGAAAACTTGAGTTCAAAATTTTTGTCTGGACCGTATCAGAGATGATTATAAAATCTTTGCTGTAAATACAGGTGAAACATGGAGCATGGGGGCCTAGGGCATCCTCCGAAGATGTTTTTGAGGCTTGGCTTGTCCTTGGCCATTTCTGAACCAGATGGTGCCCATGTCATGCATGTACAAGGAAGTGAACAGAAACAGTGAGTTTATCCTGATGAACACAGACAAGGGATGCCTTTGTAATCAAGCTGTAGCATGATTTTAAATTGCAGGTGCTCATTTTTGGAGAGAGGGTGGGAAAAAGGAAGCCAGGACAGCCTTCCAAGCAAAGGAAAGAGGTGTTTTAAGTGCATGGGAATATTTTGTCACCTGCTGAAACAATAGTGTCTGCCTCATATAAAGTCCTTCTTACATTTTCCACTCAGAGGATGCATTTCACTGTAAGATCCTGTGATCTGCTGCAATCCTTTGATGCTGCCTTGTTTGCTTGCTTTCTTCTCTCCTTCTTTCAATTAGCAAAAGCAATTAACCCATGAGAATTTAGCATTACTGGTAATGTGAATTTTCTGGAAGTATTCATTTATTCTAATTTACTTGTGTAAGTAAGTGCAAGCCCTTAGATGGAGCATGAAGTTTATGGTTACCCACATATCATTGGCAATTCACAGAGTATATGGCAAACATTAGAATTACTTGTCCCACAAGTCAAATATTAACTGGAATTTTCTTCAAGCATATTTGTTCAAACCATCTGTTGCCTCTGACAAAGAGTAGCGGTTAAAAATAAACAAACAAGAGAACCTATGTTAATTTTTGAAGAGCCTTCTGCATCATACAGGACCTCCATGTTCTGTATTTAGGAAGCACACCACATATTTTTGGGAGAGACATTGATTCTGCAGCTATTTTGTGTGTTCAAAATGCATTTCGTCCTTAATGGACTCCATCTCTTATGCCTTTTTTTACCTACTAAATTTGTTTTACAAGGTTTAGCTAACCCTGAAGCTGACTGTGCCCCACTCAGCAGTGTAGTAAGATCATGCAAGCCAAAATAGCTTGCATCAGTCTACACTGAACACAAGTAAATCTGCAGTTAATTGCTTTACATGTCATGCAACAATGAATCACTAGTTTTAAGTAATCACCCATTTGTACATGGAGTTTATTGTCATAGGATGTCCTTGGAGGCTCATTTTCTCTTTCCAGATTCAAACATGGGGTATAATATTCTGTGGGTAACAAGGATGTCTATAATTAACGCTTAGTACTATCAAGAATTCTAAAAGATACAGTTAAGTTGTAATTTTCAGAGGTAACCTTCTCCTCCTTACATGAAGTTGCTCCTGAAGTAACAAAGATGTGAATTGCTTTTTTATTTCATGGTATTTTTTTTTGCTCTCAAACACAGGACACTGGAATTTGTGCACTATCAGTATTTAGGCCCAGCTGTGATGTCTGTATTCTGCTGAAAATCTGCATTACAGGCAAAAAAGAACCAAATAAAGCATTGAAAAGAAAAAAGTAAAACCATAGAGATTCAGTCTGATATCATAGGTTTAACAGCAAGGTAATAAATCTGTGGCTTTAGTGGATATCAAGATTACCACGTAATGACTGCACACAGGAATTCAGAACATACTTTTCATGGCGTGGCTGCAGGCAAATCTGACCTCCCTCTGCCTGTGTCCAAGAGCTGTAGGGCCACGTTAGCACAGAGTTTTGCCCAAGCCAAAAAACTGCCCTGGTGACGCAGTACCTCAGCTGCAGGCCTGGCGAGCCTGTGTCCAGCCCACTGACACGACTGTAGGAAACTTGAAGGCTGGAATCTGGAATTCAAAGTGTTTAAACTAATGCTTCAGGACTGATAAGACAAAAAAAAAAAAAAAAAAAAGGTATGTGTTTTTTTTCTGAACAGGCCACACTGCTGATTAATAGGTTAGGCTGGGTATTTTCAGGTTTAGGTACATAAACAGGTATAAAGTTACACTGCATTTTTCTCAACTGTGTTGCAGCCTGGAAGGGAAGCTTTGCCCAACTTACTTGAACCATAGCAGAATATCTTGTTCTTTTGTGCAAATCAGATTCCTACAAGGGAAAAGCACATGAAAAAGGAGTGCTGCTTTTGATACTCACTTAGAAAAGCTTATTGACAACAATATGAAAGTATTCATCATCTGAATCCCTGTAGACTCCAGCAGAACAATCAAGGGTACAACCAGGATCCAGCACTAGTTCTGATGAATAAATTTAAAGATTTTACATTTGTATTAGGTTAGATGTTTTTTCCATCTAACTTAGGTAATCTATTTGAAGAGTAGAATTCTGATTTTCTGGGAGAATAGAGTTTAAAAATCTTTTATTTCTTTAACAAGACTGAGGCCAGTCATCAACTGAATATTCATTAGAATCTCCTTTCTAATTAAATTCATCAACTGGATCAGAAATATGATGATGTTCAGAAACTGCATTGAGCCACATTCAAACACTGTAAATAAGGTTTATAACCTTTATTCTTGAGCTGTCAGTTCAGCCTTTGGTTTCTGAATCATTTCATGGCATTGATCCAGTGCTTCAGTTATGCTGAAAAAGGCATTGACCACTGCAAAAGTGGGTGGAAAAACATCATTCAGCAGTTATCTGGGTATATCTGCTGAAAGTATGTCTGTAATTTTGTGAAGGAGATGGTGTTACTAAGAACAGATTGGTTTCTGAGACTGCTTGAACTCAGCCAGCTGTAGTTAAACCCTTGAAGGCTGACAAAATGCATTCCTAATTATATCAGTGGGGTGGATGGCTAGATTAAGTTACCTCCTTTGAGACTATTGGTGACGAATTTCCATCACTGGGATAGATTTTATATTTCATACAAACCAAGGGGACCTCAGGTTGTGCAACAATAGGAATGACCCAAATTCTGGCATGATACACACCTGTGGGGCTACCCTAAAGCCCACAAATAGCCATATCCCATTAATTCACTGGACATGATGATAACATTTGATAGGCAATCTTTGAAGACTTTGAATAAATTTAACCTTAGAATGGAATTAATCTTTGAAATTAAGTGCATGAGTTTGCACCAGGTACCAGAAAAAAAACAGGAGAATCATAGACAGTGGGAAGAGTTTTTCTGGTATCTTTAGAGAAAACACATATTTATGGCTTTGGCCATCTTCACAGGGTCTTAAAACATTCACTGACGTCAGTATACTTAAGCAACTGGTGTAGCTGAAGATAATAAGCTCAGTGTTTATTTTTCTGTAATTTTCTGTGATCTATATTTAGTTTAAAACTTAACTTAATACCACTTTTCCATCATTTTTAACTACGTATAAAATGAGTAATGACCTGTAATGTGGTTATAGCAGACCAAACTTACCATCTCCTGAAGATCACTTGAAAGCGATGAGTAGATCTCAGGGATAAACAATGAACATGTACAGTCAGAGGAGTGACATACTCTTACAAAAGGGGAGGAAACCTCTTACTCTTCAATATCAATTTCATATTTGATGAAAAGAGTCTGCTCACTTTGTAAGACTGCTGTTGTGCATTTTAAGTCTGGGAGACATAAGGAAAATTCCTGTTGGCTTGAGCTGACATTTCTGCCCTTTCTCACACTTAAACCATGATATATTAAGCCAGAGAGACAACACAGTGCTCTGTTTGTGACACCTGGAAAATCCTGTTTAGAGTTAGGTGCTGTGTTGGGCTCATCAGATAGGTCACTCTGGAGAAGAATGCATGTTTGTTTAAACTGTTGAACTGTGGAGGCTAGACAGAGTTGAATCTTTGGATTGCAAATGTAATTGACATATCACCACACTGAAAGTCAGACCTAGAACTCCTCCTGGTGACAGCAGGCCTTGTGCTTGCCTCTGAAGATGTAGGTGTCCTGTGTCAGCATTCTGCAACTGACTCTATATCTTTGATACATGTTGCAGTTCTTTTTTGTCATTTAGCCTATTCACTCCATCTCTTATTTAGAAACGCCTGAATTCCACAGAGGGATGAATCAGTTATTGAATTTCTCTGTAATTACATTTCTGTTGCATCCACTTTGTGTATTTATTGGACTTTAATGAAAAACAATAAACTTAGCCAAAAACTACTGAGCTACACAGGAAAGATAATTGAGTGGGGCAATTCTGTAATGGTCACTCATGATGGAAAAACTTAGCAAGTTCGATGGGATAGTTTTCCTTTTAGATTCATCACAGTCACTTTTTTGGATTGCTCTCAGAGAAATATATGTACAAATGGAAATATTATCACAAGTTAGCACTGCACCCCAAAATCCAAACAAAACAATGAAGCATCACAGACTTTCCTTCCTATTCTGATTGCATCACTGGAACCACTTCCTAACAAAGGGATTTCGTTTGAAAAAACTTCCTTCTGTGTTTTTTTACAGTGCTGTGTGTCTGCATTCCTGTCCATTTGTATGCTTGATTAGCTGAAATCAAATACAATGATGCAGATATCCAAGCAGCTATAAAAACTCAAAGTGAGCAGTACTACCAGAAAAAAAAAGTTTCTGCATTGCAATCTTCATGGGAATTGCTGTGCAGAAAGCAAAAGAGCTAATGCAAAATCACGTATGTGTTTTTCCTTCATCTTATTTTGTCATTTTGTAAGAGAAGTTTGCTTTTTAGTGGACTTCAAATAGTCCTGTGAACAGGTAACAAAGGATGTACTGTTTGTGTCTCTGCCTCATGCACAATTGTCCTCTGGCCAGCAGCTTGAAAGACACAGCTAGATTTTTAAGAAATTCTGTAAGTATTAATTGTGGGAATTTTTTCCTCTACCTGTGATATTCTGTGTGCTTTTGGTATTACTTTTGACTTTTGCTGAGTTAGTCTTTTGGTGGTTTTGGAATGAGTCCTGTAGCTTTTAAGAATGGGGAATGTATTTTGGTTTTTGCAGGTGATGTTGTATCTTCTAGAAATGAATCGTTAAATTGATTCTGATTATATACATCGATTGAAATTAATAGAAATATATAGATATACGTATTTTTAGGTGCCTAAGATAAGAAGATTGTTGGAGATTTATGTCATCCTATCTGTGTATTCAGAATATATTACTTATGTAAAGATAAAAGAAGATAATACTGCACGCATCTGAACCTAAGTAAGAAAACTTCCAATCATTAATAGAATCTAAAAGAAGTTAGAAGAAAAATCAAAAATTAAGGGTAAAGTACCAATTAATTAACAAAATAAGAAGTGCATAAATAAAGAAGAAAACATACCTAAGATCTACTTTAATGGCTATCCCACAAGTGCCTCTTGCTAGGTAGTTGAGGGATTTTTTTGCATTTGCCTTGCTGTTGACAAAGTCTGGGCTAGTCATTCTTTGAAAATGGATAATATTTGACAGCATTGGAAAAGATCTTGCTGAATATATACACTTTTCCATTACTAAGTAGTAAAGTGAAGTGAAGAATAGACTAAAACTATGATGAAAGTAGATGAAAGATCATCAAAATTCTTTAGCTGAGGCTTGTTCTTGAATTCAGTGTTTTGGTGCTTTACTTAAATTTCTGATTTAATCATGCACTTGTTGAAATTAAAGCTTTTGAAAAGTTCTGTGATTGGATTATGTGGGAAAGAATGTTTGTGACTAGAATATTGAATAGGGATTGCAGTAATTGTTACTCAGAAGTCTGAACAAGTAATTGAAACACACTGGGTGTTTTCACAAAGAAAGCATATGAAAATACACATTCATAGCAGATGTAGATGGCAGAAGTTTTTTGAAAGGAGAGGTCTGTACATTTCTTTGATGCAACCCTTGAAATGCCAACAGTCAAATGATTTACTACACTGTATTTGAGTTTTGACTGCTATCCTATACAACATGTAAATAGGAAAATCCTGCTTCCCTGGAAATATGATAAGAGAGTAGCTTCTTGGTGAGCTGTGATTGACCTTATGCTACTATCCAGTGTTTGCCTAACAAAAATGAAATTAATTTGTTTTGCATGAAAAAAGAAATCAGATAATATCTCAAGTAGAAAGCCTTGACTTAGACACATATACTGTCTGTACCATGGAAAAAATTCTGATTTACTGTATTTTCTGATTTATTCTACTTCTATGCACTTTGAACATTTTTTGATGGATGGGCTGGTTTAATCCCATTGACAAGAAAAATAATGAGAGTAGCTCTGTGGCTCCTCTGAGTTGCTGTGGTTATCTAATTTTCATTGGACACAAACTTCATCATAAACTTACTCTGAGTAGCACTTGCCCTGTGTTTCCTGCAAGGTTTGTTGCACTTGATTTGCACATTATTAGTCATATTTTGTTTCATTTAGAAATATTCTATACAGAATAGTTAGGTTTTACTTTTTTCACAGATGGACACCTGGGGAAATTAATTGCATTGTCCAGTTACTCATGAAGGACAAACTCAAGTGACCTCTAAGCTTGACTGTCATATGTGCCAGGAGGTGCTTTGAGGTTCTCCTTACCATTTTCCCAGCTCATATCATTGCCTCAAAATGTTACAGTGGAGCCAGAAAACTTTCCCTGTCAGTTTTCAGAACTGCAGCTCTACGGTGAATCTATGGACAAAAAATGTAGGAGAACCAAAGGAAAACCTGCCCACAGACTTGTGTACCTCCTGCAGCCATGACAACTTCATCTATGGGAGCATTTTCTGGAGGACACTCTAGAGGACCAGGAAGTTCACAAAAGCAAAATGGTTTAAGTTTCAGTTTGTTCCTCGTTTGATCAAAAGTTATTGTCAAATTCCCACCGAACTCATAGGTGCTGTCTGGTAGTCAGCTATCCCCAAAGTACTTTCACTCTTTCCTCATCTATTAGGGCTCATAATCACAACCAAGTTGTGATGACAAAACAAGCTGCCACTTACACTGTGAGCTTTTATAACCATTTAGGGACTTGCTCTTAGTGCATGGCTAATAAAAAGTAACTTAACTAGGCTTTTACTCTTTCATGACAGAATTACTTTGAATTTTATGCCACATTTGCCGTGGACTAAACTTTCACATGACAGTTAATATAGCTCAGTTGCTAATTAAGAACTTTTCCAGCAGTAGCAATAACATTTGTCTTAACTCTTATCTGAAACCCCTTTCCCTGGACCAAAATAACTCTATAATTACACCTAAGAAAATAATTTCTTTGGATGATACGTAGATGTAAAATAAAGGGGTATTACTGCTTCCTCCAGTCTCCACCAACACCTTTTGAGATAGGAAAATCTATGTTTCTCAAAAGTTCCAAGTCACGGTAGTCAACTGTCAGCTTCTTACATAACAGCACAGCAGCAGGAATCGTCACTAAAATTATTATCCAGGGAAGTTTAATTTATATTGGCCAATTCACTGGCATTATCATTCATCAGTTCAGGATCCACAGCACAAATAACTTTGAGAGTGAAAGCTCTGAGAACACATGTTAAGTTCATCTAAAATTTCTCTCCAAGGCCAGAAGAAGATTAATGCAGCCATGAAAGCAAAGGTCTGGTGCCTCCATCAGCTCCATTTCCAGCTGCCTGAATGCTAAAATGATCACAGAAATTTCTTTTAAGTCTAACTGCACAACCCACACACATGCACAGCTCCAACAAAGTGATGATTTTTGCAGCCTGTGCAAAAATACCCCTAACCTGCCTGGCAGCCAGCTGGCATGCCCTAATCCAAGCTCTGAGGCTCGGACTTGAGCCCAGATTGCTCTGTCTTGAGAGTCAGCCGTGCCAGCAGTGCAGAGAAAGGCACGTGTCCCACCTCGGCTGGAGCCCCTGTCCTCCCTGCAGCAAAGTGGCTCCAGCTAGGACAGCTTCCAGTTGGGCAGTGCTCAGTTTCAAAAACATACATGTAAAAACTGGCCTCTGCACAAATCACAAGTCTGAGGAAGTTCTGGAGATAGCTGTAACCATGCTGGAAAGGAAAAAGGGGAAAGCCATGAGCTTGTTTAAAAAAACAAAGCAGCAACTAGAATTTGACTTTTTCCTGCTGCCTCCTGGCAGGTGACCTCAGTCATGAGGATGCATGAGTGCTGAGCACTGCTTGGCAGCATTCTCACTTCAGTTCAGTTTGAACCCGGTTTATAAACAGAAAGGCAGAAAACTGCCTTCCATGTTCCTGCTCAGCCATCCTACCTGCCTCCATCCCCAGAAAACCTCAAGGCATTAAAATAACCTCTGATGCAGGCGCTGATTCTCTCGAGTGCAATAGCACACTCCACACGTTTGGAGAGCTCATTAGAGGACAGTCAGCATTTTCCTTCCTTCAGCAGCTCCAAACTCCTGATGGTCCTTTTCCAAGCACTGCTGATTTAAGTCAAAAACAAGCAGCACCTTTCCCAGCTTTAACTCCATACTTGTGAAAAGGTGATAAGGGGCAATTTCAGTGCATTGCCCTCCTCTGCTAGTACACATGACTTGTTTTATAGAAAAGGCAAAGCAAAAAAGGAGAAAAAGGGAGAGAGAATTTGCATTAAAATGCAAACTAAATAAGTTACTGATATGGCAAAGGTGACATAATGCCATCTGGTTTATGGCTGGTCCCTATTTGGAGCTTGATCCTGCTGGGTACTTAGTGCTCAGGCTTTTCTCTAAGGCACTGTCTCCAGAGCACACTTAATGTTTAAGTGTTTTACTGGATCGTGGCCAGTGTGCTGAGCACCTCAAGGGAATCAGACCTTGCATAATTTTTCTGGTTTGTAAAAAAACCTCTTTCCAGCTCTGAGTTCTGGCACTTCTAAGTGAGATTTTTCCTTCTCCACTCCACTCCACTACCCATATTTTTTATTCTGAACAGTGAGTTCCAAGCAGGATTACACCACTGGTTGCTCACAGTGGAAACTCCAGAATAGACCGCTGGCCTCTGAGGAAACTCCAGGGGACAGTATTTTCGCTTGAGCTGAGGTCCTACCTAGAGTTATTCAAAACTCCTTCAGCTCAGCCTGTGAAAAAGAGCAGAAAGGAGAGCATGTAATAAATTCTCAGGCATACTCAGCATATACTCCAAAGGGGCAATAAGCTGTTAAATCAAATCAAAGAAATCCCTAGTAAACCAGAATTCGTGGTGTGTCTGACAGCACACACTACATTAAATATTTTAAGTCGATAATGCCAAACGTGGCTGTCAACATGATGTGCAACCTCCGTGCACTCAACTTCCATCTCTTTCCAATAATAGTGAATCTTTGTGAAGAGCTGCTGTAAATTACAATTACAAAGTAAATTTTCAAATCTTACAGCCAGATTTGTAACTAGTCTGAAGCCCATGGTGAGAAAGGAATGATGAAGCAAGCAGAGACACTTTTTGCTGTCATGGCAAATCTGCTCAAGGTTTTAGTTTCAGGGTCAGGCTCTCTAATTCCTCTATCCGCTGATCCTTAATGCTTTAGAAATCCTTGAGGTGTACACACTCACTGTGGTGTGGTCTTGCCTGTGCTCTGCAGCCATTTGTGCACCCATGCATGTGTGTATGGGTGTGTGTATTTGTGGGGAGTGTTTTTGTCACCTGCAGTGTATCAGCTGTGGTGCTGAAGTGCAAACACCCAGCATTTTAGCCATGTGGAAAAGCACGCTCTCTAGGAACGCCACTTCTGCTCACCTGCCTCCTGCTCACTCTCCACTTCCACTACAACAAAGTCTTACCAGCATTGCAAACATCCTTCTGTCTTGAAATAGCTGATACATTCTCTAAATGGCCAGACAGAAAAAGAAACAAAAATAAAGGAAATATGTACCTCTTTTCCTCAGTTATAAGATTAGCCTAGGGTGTGAAAAAGACAAAAGTATAGTCCTGGATCATTGATTGGATTGGGTCCACATATGTCCATACCCTCTGAGACTAGAAATCATTCTTCACTGGACCAGGGCACTGTGCCTCATAGGGCCCAATACAGCAGCTTTAAAATTGCCATATGATTGAGTATGGGAAAATCTCTGGCTTTTTGTTTTTATTGCTACGCTTTTCTTATACCCCTAACTTTCTGAGTGTATTAAGTGAGAAAGAAGCAATTCCATCACTGAAATGTAGCTATCTTGGTTGTAAAATGACTCTTTCTGCCTGAACTGCAATCAGAAATATGGCTAGGGAGCACAGCACTCTGCATGGGCACAGGTGGGCTGCAGGCTGTTGATGGTAAACAGTAATTTTCAGGGTAGCTGGGACAAAGGACAGCAAGCAGGTGTGACTGCTTTTGTCTGACTCACATCTCCAGTGAAGAATAATAATAATAATGATAATAATAATAATAATAATAATAGTAATATACAGCAACATTTTCACAGCACATGGAAACAGACACAGGTGGCATAAACACTGGTGGCATAAGCAGCAGACTGAAATTTCATGATCAATGTAAACAGAGCTGGGTGTATGCTACAATTTGTCCAGAATACTGGACACAGCACTGTAGCCCTATCAAAAAAATGTATTCTCATGGGGAGTCCTGGTAGGTTTTTCCACCCAAACTCCCAAACAGATGTTGGTAGGGCAGAGAGTAAGGGGCATCATCATCAGTTAGTGCTTGTATGTATCCTGTGTGGTGACATTGTCAGATTTCACTGCCTCCCCTTTACAACACATGCTTTTCCCCATTGGCTATAACCCACTCCTACATTACCAGCTCATGTCTTATAAAACATAAATTGCCTTCCCAACTTTTATGAGGCCTTGTGAAACACTTGTCCATTGGCCCATCTGAAGGGCACTGCCTGCAATTGCATCAGCTGGCAAAGGAATTTGTTACTGCAGTCTTGGCAGTGTTGCCACAAAAGCCTTTTTGAAGCACCATCCTTTAGTAAATGTCTTGAATTTTCTGTCTCTCTGATCCAGAACTTTCTACTAGTTTTAATCAACAATTTTCTTCTGTCTTTCCAATACCAAGAAAGCTCTGCCAGTGAAACCATTGGTACTGGGAGCAGTACCAGCTGTTAAATGAACAATAGGGAGCTGAAGAGCTTTGCTGCAAGAAAGGAAATAATTGTCAGATAACCATTTTGCAGGACTCTATGAAACCTGTGACATTGTCATGTGGCTGGTGTCCTCCTTAGCCTTCCCTCCTGGGTTTGTACAAGTATGAGAGGGACCGGGAAACAAAAGCTGTGAATGGCAAGTTCAGGCTGGCCCTGAAGTGCTCTTCTGTCTCTGTTCATGAAAGCCATGGGTCCAGGTATATCTTGTTTGCAGGGTAGTGCTGTTGAAGTGAGGGAGTTCTCAACTCTGAGAAAAGCCTTGGTCATGAAACTATGAAGGAACTCCATTGAGGCTTTTGAAGGCATTTGCATTTGGTGAGGATCATGTCCATTTCCCAGTACCTTTGCCTGCTTGAGTCTCCAGTACCTTCAGCCATTAAGACCTGCACAATTAAAGGAAAAACACCACTTTCAGCAGTACTAGTGATGGACTTGGTTCCATAGGTGGCACTGACATGAGTTTGGCTGAACTGGGTGTGCGCTGGGTGTCCCAAGTGCTGATCATGGAGGGCTCTGGGTCTGTGGTTTGAAGCCAGGAAAAGAGATTTGTGGCCTCACCTACAGCTCATGCCCTATGGCAGTGTTAAATAATGCTGTATCTATTTTTTTTCTTATTTTTTTTTTAAATCTCATGCTAATATTTTCAAATGTCATATATTTTTGGTTTTTATGTTGAAATCTCTGTGATAGAATGGGTAACATAGATTCTTTCTTTTAAACGTGGTAATAGAAGTTTGGTTGTTTTTTTTGTCCTATCCTCTATTTCATTACATTGTACAAGACAGGCATCCCAAATTCTGCCTGCCAAACCCAGTTCTGCTTTCATGTCAAATAATTAGCAAAATCTTAGACTAACCTAATATTTATACATTGTAATTAGATATGTCTCTGACTTATGTATGTTTCTGTTTAAAGGAATAGACTTCACGAATGGGCAATTTGTAATGGATTGAGCATATTCAGAGTCATAATTGTGTGCGGAAAGTAAAAGCTTCTTTTTTCCTTTGTCTATTTGTGTCCAACAGAATTTTCAGATGTGATGCCTATTTGGTTAGGGATTTTTTGAAGTCCTTTTACTGGAACATATTTCATGATTTACAGTCCTGCTCAAGTAATGCTGCTGATTAAATTAATAAGTGAAACTAGTAAGGTATTTCATCCAAATTAAATCCACACCTTTAAGGAGAAGCAAATTGGTCATCAGAAACTCACCCCAGTTCTTAAAATAAAAGTTAGTGGCCAAATATGAATCTGGAAGTTACTTTTGAAGTTACATTCATGAAGAACATCTGTTAATATAAAAATATCTTGATACATTACAGTGGTTTAGCTGTAGTTAGTTCAGAAGTACTTGGTTAACATCTAAGGGATGAAGGAGAATAAATCTTACATTTGGCAATCAGTAAGCCAGGGCTTTTAGCCATTTCTTGGCTTTGTTTGAGTTTAAACAATGTTCCTCTGTTTTTGCTCAAGCTGCAGTAATCCTTTAGCCCTTGATGTCATGCATCCTGGGTTTTCTATACTCTTGAATAACTAATCTTTGAACCCTCAGCCCACATCATATGTTATGAATATTCTTGTTTTGGAGTAGAGAGGCAGGCAATCATTTTAGACAGCAGGAACCCTACCCCTAACGTTTCCCTGTGCGTCAAAGACACGGAGCAACATCAAGCAGAAGTAAAAGAAAAGCAAGTTTGAAAGATGGTTTGGGATGAGAAAAAGCAAAATGGGGAAGGATCAGCATTTAAGGGTCAGAATTTCACTTCTTTTGAGGAGTAATCAAAAGTATACCTAGAAAATCCTCTTTGAGGTAACAGTTTGTTCAGGGTGTAAGCATGGTTGGACTCATGGTGAAGGGTTGGAGCACGATTAGGGGTTGGAATGAAATGATCTTAAAATTCTCATCCAGCACAAAGTATTATACCATTCTATGGTTCTATGACTCCGTTGTCAGGTTGTTGCCAGAAATTGGTTCTGGAGAATATAGAAAATGGTAGCATTACAGACAATCAACTCATCTTCTTTCCAGGTGGAAATAGTTTCAGCAATATCATCAATACTATAGCTTATAATAATGCATCAGCAACAGAAGCAATACAAGTGATTATTTTATTGTTGTTGTTGTTGTTGTTGTTGTTGTTGTTCTCCTCCTCCTCCTCCTCCTCCTCCTCCTCCTCCTCCTCCTCCTCCTCCTCGCTATGTGACTTGGAGTGTTTGTTATTCATGTCCTCCTCAGTCAGTAATTCTTTGTCCAGACTGTCATATTTGAAATATGGCTCTGAGGAACACTAAGTGACTTCCTTAGGGAACTGTTCTTTACATCTTTGAAATTAGGATAAATAACAACTTGTCTATGGTACTGTTTAATGCAAAAAGTAATACAGGCTTTTCTTGGAGGACCTAATAGGAGAATATTAGGTGTCAGAAATCACCTTTGACAATTTGTCTGAAAACTAAGAGGGGAAGTCTTGTTTGTCCAAAGATCAAAGAGCCGCCTGGGAAAAACTGTGTTTGTGAATTCAGCACAAAACCCAGCTCCCCCCTTGCACAGCTCCAGACACTGTTTCCAGTGTATATATGGCCCTGGCTTATGATTATTGCAATGGGCCCTGCAAAACAAGCTCAGTCCCTTCCTGCTAATTTACTAGTGGAGGAGGTTTTTTCCGCCAGGCAAGTTCATTTGTCAAGGTGACCTTCACAGCCTGCACCGAGCACTCCTGCAGATAAAGAAAGCCGCCTCAGCGCATTTGTGAAACCCAGCTCGGCTCTGAGGAGGAGGAGGCACAACAAGGGCATTGCCAAACTAAACCCTTCCTACCGGCACTCCAAGGATTCCTCTGTTCCACAGTTTTTTTCAAGCAATGCTGTACATTTTGCAATCGGTTTATCATGCTCTGTAAACCCTCTGCTCTTGCCCAACTGGTTTTATTGTCGAAATGTTCTTGAGGTTAAGTATTCTCTTTTGAAAAATCCCTGTTCTGTAAATTAATGGTCCCTTAATAGGCGGAGGTAAGACCACAATTAAATCTTAATCGATCACAAATGCAGGTAGGACATTTCACAGATCCTCTGCCAAAGCCCAGACAGAAGAAGCAGATCTTCAGAGATCTCCTAAGAGAAGGTTTAATCTTCCGTGGCATCTGAGGAGTTGATGTCAAGTCTGGACTGCTTGGCCATGAGATACGATTTTCGTTCTATCTATATAGTTGCTTTGAAATACATCACTTATTAAATTTCAGCATATTGCCATTTTTATACCACAAAAAGCAAGCCAGATTTGGAGCATGTGTACTTAATGTATCCCAGTATTAATGTAAAATCTAGCTTGGAGAAGAGCCTCTGGTTTTTACTCACTACAGCTGGATTAGATCAATTTATAGAGACTCGGGAAAGAGCAGTCATGTTTAAGAAGAAACCACCACACAGTTACAATCATGCCAGTTGAATTTCTGTGGAATAATTAATCCAATGATAATTATTCCAGTTCCTTACTTCTAGTTTTATGTTCATGCCTGACATATGACATCAGTTAGACAAGTCCTTAAAGCTACTCCCCAGCAGCCGTGACCTGTTAAAACAGGAGACTGTATTCAGAAGTGGAACCAAAATAAAAGGAACATTTCTTTTTCAAGGGAAAAAAAAGTTTGGGTAGATCAGAATAATCTACAAGAGCATGTTTTGAGCCAAGGAAAAAAACTGGCAAAAATCAGAAAAAGCTGAAACATTTCATTGCAACATCTTTTAAATTAACTGCTTTCTTCCTAATTTATGTGGATTTAACTTTCAACAGAAAAGTAAAACAAGTCTCTGAGATCAAACTGTTTATTGTTCTTCTGAAGTTCTACAGGAAAAGAAAATGGCTTTGTTTCAGATTAACTTTAAATGAAGACTTTGTTCAATTACTTGTTTGGCCAAAGCCCTGAAAAAAAAAAATCAGTTATTTACACAGCTAATTGTTTATAACTAGTATAACATTTATATTTAGAAAAAGAATAGCATGAAACCATGTGTCAGTATTTTTCAGATGTATGGCATTCAGTATATCTGCTGAAATGTTCCGTCATTATGTCCCATATATAGAATTGGTTCAGAATTACTTTTCTACATACCATAAGACAGAAAACTCAAATATGAATAAAAATGCCAGGGCAGGCATATCCTTGGAGGGACACCTGTGTATATGAGTTCACCACTCTTCATTTTTCATAGGACAGATATGATTAGGGCTCACCACTATGCTGGTCCTGAAAGAGTGTGGCCAAAAAATTATGTTTAGACATATTTACACACTTCTATAGCAGACTTTAAACCTAAATGTTTGTTTAAAATTTATCTAAAGAAAATGCTTTAATTTTGGAGGTAAAATGTGTTAAGTAGGACACTCTAGCTAGAGGGTCACACTTCCCTTAATTTTAAATGTACCTAATGCCCAGTGAGCAGTTACCCATTTGCAGCATTTATTAGCTCTCTGGTGAGTCCCTCACTGTTCTCTCCCTTTATGGACAGCAAGAGAGACCTCTCAGCTGTGGCTGAACTGAATTGCTCTTTGGAGGTGGCTTCCTCCTGGCTGTGGCAAGCAGCATCCTAACTCACACTTCCTGGTTCAATACATAATGTGAAATGAGAGGATGCAGCACTTCTTGAAGCATGGGGAGTGTTTTAATTGCCAACAGCAGCCAGAGGGAAGATACGTTCATTGTCTATTGCTGCATGTAAGCCGACCTCCCTTTCCTCATCTCCCTTCCCAAAAACATTTTTCCCTACCCCATGAGCAGCTAGCTACAAGGAGCAGGGCTTGAAATTTTCATACTTGCAAAATGCAACCAAACATCACCTTAGTTTCTAGGAAAACCTATGTCACTGTTACTGAAGATTGTATAAATTTCAGCAGAGAGTGACCTTGGGAAAAGGCAATCCTAAAACTTTATTTATATGACATGAGGAGAGTAATAGTGGGGACAGTATATCACTTCACTGAAAAGAGGGAGATGACATCCTAGAAGGAAGCAGAGAGGGCAGTCTCATGACTATTCAGCCTAGAGGTTCCCTTTGAATGCCTGTGGAAAGTAACACTCTAGAGATATTTAACTGGGATGATACAGACTAGCATCGTTTTATAGTTCCAGGCAAAGCAGTAGGAGCTTCCAAGCAATTTCTGGTCACCACCACCATCGGCTGGATTTGTAGCATGAGGAGCCCCACAGTCCACTACCAATTTCCTCAGCCACGTTCCCTCTTCCTTGGAGTTTTCCTCTAAAGCATAATCTAATAGACTCTAAACAGACCTCCAGACAATGGTAAATGATTATAAGTTTTCAAAATTTTCAAGGATTTATGCAATCATAAAAGTTTCTTAGAAAAAAGAAAACTGACATTGAGTCCAGTTTAAAACACAGAGCAAATTTAACTTCAAGATGAACTGTAAAACCAAATCCCTTCTGGTTTTGCTCTTTTCTGCCCCTTAGGAAATCTGTGTCTGATTCAGGAAGTCCTTTCCCTTCTCTCTCCTTTGTTTCAGTCTCTTTTTTTTTTTCTTTCTCTGATTAAATAACAGGCTTTCTTTTTCCATTATTCTGCTGTAGGGTTTTAGCCATGTTTTTGGAGGAAGTGTAGGATATCAAAAAGCTTATAACCAGAAAGTTAGCTTTTCCTCCTGTATTTCAGGCTGGAGGAATGATTACAGGAATGCTGTAAATTTGACAGATCCATTTAAGTGTTTCAATGCATAAACAAAGGTTTGGTAGAGGGAGTAAAGTTTGACCAGCCCATATGTTTTCCATGCTCAAGAGTTATTTCTTAGGGCTCCTTTGACAGTATTAACTGCCTGTGGCAGGGAGCATTTTGCACAGTGTGTTTCGTCATCCCCCAGCTGCAGCTCAAAACCATCCCTGAATCTCAAAACTTTACTGATCTTGTCCACAGCCCAATTCTGGGCCACTGTTCATATAAACCTGGTGAATACTTTTTAAAGTATTCATCTAGGCCCCCCACTGATCATCCCACTGTAAGAAAAGCAAGAAAGGCTTCCCCATAAATATTTGATTTCTTAACAGCAGTACTCTGGCTCCTTTCTCTTCCTCTCTGGCTTTGCACATTACACTTCTCCTCTGGGTGGAGCAGACATCTCCATGCAGAAAGAGCTCCTCATTGATTTGCATCTGGCCATTTACAAGCTTCTGCGCTGTACTAATGACAGTGCCTCATATCCCTTTAGAAGAAAACACATAGGCTGGCTTCTGTCTTGTTCTGACACCCCACAGGGACTCCCCTGAATTACAGAGCAGCTTAGTGCTTTCTTATTTCTCCTCTTAGGAAACGGATAAAAGGTTTAAGTTCTGACACAAACAGGAAAACATACTAAGAGGATTTATCCTGAAGGCATCTGCTCTTTAAATAGTGATGGAGCAGTGTCAGTCCATTTCCCAGAAGGGCCAGAAGCTCCACCACTCTTTGTTCCCGCAGCCCTTGTGTGACTAGAGGCAGAATATCCTGTCACAGGCTGTCAGATAGCTCCCAGAATATGCAACTTGGTATATTATAGGCTGAGAAGGGACTCACTGCCACTTGGAGCATGAAGAAGTTGGGTTTAAGAAAGATTCTGCTCTGCTCCTTTAAGGATAACACCCAGGCTCAATTCTGCTCTGAGGTAAGACTTTGTAGAATTTACTAAATCAGTAATTTCTTAGCCTTTCAGACCATGTTCCCTCCCTGTTGCTTTCTTAAATAAGGAGTGACAGGAGGGGGAGTGAACTGTCAGAATTATCACTAGTGGAATTTTCCAGCTTTACCAGGAAGGAAAGGGGGGACAAAAAAAAAAAAGCTCCACTGTAGAAAAACAACTGGACACAGTGCAAGTATAAGTGACTTCAGAAGGGGCATATGCATGGTTTGATTGACTCAAGCTGTATGAAAATATGCCTCAAAGATCTATTAATATAAACCCTTTCAAGGTTTTATTCATAAAGTGTGCATCTAGAAAGTTATACTCTGTTACAATATTTTATTTTTCTTTGTAATTAAACACATTCCCCTGGAATAATATTCCGAGAGAGAAGAACCCTCACTTAAAATTGGATTGTTCACAATTTTTCCTGCTTTTGCTCTCATTTGATTTGAGGTCAGAAATTTGCCTTTTTTGCCTTCTGATATATATATGTATAGATGTGTATGGCAATTATGTGGATTTCAGCTCAGTGTCATGGCCAGACTCTAACTTTTACAAGAAGAGCTTTATGCAAATCTAGCTATAAGGAAAGAAGAAAGTTACTACTTGTTCCATGGGAGGAAAGCCAGGTCTGACAATTTAAGTGATGCATTCATAGAGATTACACAGGTAAATGAGCTAAAGGGCTTCTACATTCACAAATACATTATCTTAATACTCATTTTTCAAATTTTGCTCAAATCTGGCTTGGTCCTGTACATTTGGCAGACAAGGATTTGCAAATAGTAGAGACTTTTTCTAATGACTACTTTCAGTTTGAAAGAGCTTCCAACTGATAACCAGGTAAAAATCCAGCGTGGCAGGAGTCTCGTGGGGAAGAACAGCTAGAACTGTTTACCTGCTAATGAAAACTGGAGAAACTCAAGGGACTTGGAAACTAGGACTTGTCCACATAGTTTTAAGGAAACTGGATGCTTGTTTATGTAGTCTAAATAAATGGAAACAATAGACCAGCAACCCAACACTCACAAGCAGGCTTTCTCCTCTGTTGCACAAGGATTCCAGGAGATTTCTGTCCTGCTGACTGGCTGGCATGACTCTTACATCTCTGCACCTCCAGAGTAAACATCAGGAATGCTTGAGGAGTTTATTTTAGCTGTTCTTGCTCTGTGACAGTTTTCTCACATACAGAAATGGCCAGCACAACCTTTCTGGTTCCAAAGTCCCCCTGCAGCAAAATACCATGAGCTGGGGTCATGACCATCACCAGAAATAATACTCCTTTCCTTGAGGAAAATTTTTGAAGGATTTCTTACCCTGTTATTCCCTCTGTAGGGGCAGCATGGGACCTATACTGGGTGGGGGTCAAAGGGAAGTCTGAAATGGCATCAGATGCTGTAGAGCAGCCCAAAATTATGACCATGGTCAAGATGATGAGTACATAATTGATTTTAATTGACTTTCATCAGGATAAAGAGCAACTATTTTCTTCTTCCCTTGTCAAATGTGAAGTCTCACTGAAAGGAAATCCAGGCAGCTAGTGCCTCTGGAGATTTGACTTCTGCTCCCTAGAGTCTTGATTTGTTTGGAAAAATTAGTCAAATCAGTGGGATTACTGGGAAGTTTGTACTGGAGAATTATACTCCTAGCACCAATATAGTTTCTTCAGTAAATGCAGTGTCATTACAAGTCCCAGCAGTGTTCTGTCAGGATGGGAGTTAGAATTTACTGGCATAAATGATTGTCCAAGTTCCTTTTTCTAATTTTATGACCCATTTTTCATATGAGTGGAAGAAATCTGAAGGATCTACCATCACTGGGTTGTCTCCTGTTTGTTCACAGTGAAGGTGATCATGTATATCCCATGAAAAGGCAGCCTACTCTTAGATGTTAGGGCTTTTTAAGGCAGAGCTTTACAAGAAAATTGAAAAGTGATTCCTAATTCAGAAAGTCTCTCTGAAGCACAGAAATGTAGATGTTTCTAGATTGCTACACATTCTCCACCGCTGAGGTTTTAAGATGATGATCAAATTCTGATGAAAATTAACCTAGAAGCTCTAAGCAATATTGTATTTTCTTTAACTTTTTTAATAGCTTCTTACTAGAAAGTCTCTTCAAATGCATTATTTTGGAAAACCTTAGGTGGTGAGCAGTGTGGAAGTTATCATAATGATACAGCAGTCTCCTAATTTGACAGATCTTTCTCCCACCCAAATGATTCCAGCTTCTTTGAAGAAAATCTGTTCCATTTCTTATCTTGAATTAGGCTTTCATTAAGCAACTGATTAATGTTGATCCCCTGCTTCATGTTATATAAAACATTCCATTTTATGTGTTATCTACACTTTTTCACAATGGCTTTTAGTAGATTACTACAACGTTCCCTCCCTTTGTTGCCATCTTTGTTGTGTATTCATACATTTATTTATATGTGAGTACGAATCCATATAAATGTATAGTAATCTTCCCCTTAAGGTACTGTTAATGTGTTATAAAGGAAAAGGAGTTTAACAGTAGAATACAACACAAACAGGCTGATTTTATGGCAGTCTTGCAGGAACTCCTGCCAAGCAAAAGAATAAATAACAGCTGTGTTAATCAAAGCCAAATTTAAAAGATAAGGCTTGAATTTAGGTGGTCAAAGTCCCAGAAAACTGGGCAAGATTAATGCCCACAGAAAAAAAGAACTCCAAGGACAAAGGGTGTAATAATATACACTTAAGTTGCAGGCAAATTTTCAAAAGTTCTTCTGTGACTTAAAAGCCTAAGTCAAAACTGACTTCAAGAGCAGGGGTGTTTATTTTCCTGTAAATCCATAGTGTTTGTGCTCTGGAATCCTTCAGTCTTTCCTGAAAATAGGAGATAGGTGACTGCCTGCCTTAGTCCCTTTTTGGAAGCATAATCTGTAGTCACCTGAAAGTCCAAAAACTATTCTGGTCCAAGGAGAGGCTGAATATCAACCCAGGCTACTGACTCAAACCAAAGAACTACAGGTACAAGCACGATTATTCCGTTTTACTGGAAAGCCGTATGTCAACTGGTTTGTATTAAACTCACAAAGATGTGTTAGCCTGTTCAAGATCCTGTGGAAGCATTTTGAATCAATTGTAACTGACATAAATATAGCCCGTGACTGGAAATCATCCAGAGGGAAAGAGAGCTGCAGTGGTTCAGCCAAGATGCATTATATCAAAAGCATGGATAAGTAATTTGGTGTCCTTATGGGAAGGATAGCATTACAGTTTCACAACATTCATAAAGTGCTTGCACAGTGAAAGATCTAACACAGTCATTAAAAGATGGATGAATGCCCTATGAATCTTCACCTTCTGTCATGGATCATGGCTCTCTTATCTAGGTAGGTGTGGGAAGAGGAGCATGAACCCACAATGACAGAGGGCACAACAACAGCTTAGTCGTGCTCCTTTGACATGAGCATGTGAGCTTCCAGACATGATTTACTATGTTTGCATAGCAATACTAATTACTTTTTAGTGATTATCTGGCCAAGAATATGTACAGGATTGCAAAGCTCAGATAGAAACCTCAGCCAAGCTCTGTAGGACTTACAGAAGTGGTTCTTTTACTCACAGTATACCATAGCTTTAAGTCACGAACCAGCACTTGTATTTTTAACCCACTTCTGTAACAAAACATCTGTGTTATTTTTGGAGATCTCGTTTCACCTGCCTCGTATTTTTTTATTTTATGTCTTTAGAGTTGTGATACAATGAATTAGCTCTTGCCTGTATAATTAATGAAGTGCTACAGGGAGTGGTTGGGATGTTTTGATAATTACCAGATTCTGCTGTTATCTATTGCATGATGATTTGATATCTGGGTTCAGACTCTGGGCTGTGACTGGCAGGGAAATACTCAACACAGCTTAACGAGGCAATTCTCCAAAGTCCTCTTTCCCAGCACAACCTGGTGCAAACCCCAAAGAGCTTACAAAAGCCAGTACAAAACAGTAAATGTCAAAATAACCAAGAGTAATCCCTTCTTGTAATACATGATGTCTGCAAAAGGTGCTGAGGAAATTTCTAGTGCAGTTCTGGGCCGTCTAAGGTTTCTACTTCCCAGGAGAACGGGAATGGGAATTTTATGCCTGTATTAAGATGTTTCAAACTAAGGTACTACCCTGCCGCTATGTCTTCTGAGTCTTCAAGTTTTCCTCTCAACAAGAGCTCTTTTCTCTGAGAGATTTCGGAGAGCTACATCTTACTGCCCATAGCATGAATACTAAAAAAAGTTAAGAAAGTCAAACCCTATGCACAGGAGTCATTTGGCTCACTTCAACAGAGCTGCTTGTTGGATTCAGAATTACTCGCATCACTGAGGTACTAAAGACAGAGGCACTATATTCTGTAAATATTAATAGCCTCTGTAGCTCTAAGAGCTTCAGAAGCTGCAGTATATTTGAAAACCTAGCTTTGAAATACCTGTCGTGCTGTAGATTTCCTAAGAGTCATCATGGATGAAATATTTGAGACAAACCTCAAAAATCATATAAGCAGGAGAACAAAATGGTAGTTGAAGGAAACTGGAAAGCTGCTGTGAATCATATGTTAGTTTTCCCATTTAAAAGGTGATTTTTCTTGTTCTGGTATTTGCCTTTTTTATGGGTATTGTGAAGAATATCAGCCTAACATTTCCAGCTCTCACTGGAGTCCTAGTGGTTTGGAAGCATCACTGATTCATTTGACTGCTTACATAGAAAGGTCATGTTTTTCACAGGCATGAAGTACAAACATTTGGACACAATTGGAAACAATTAGAAAACCACCACTTAAGATCTAGGGTGTTGCCTGTTACCTTGACAATTCTAATGAAGATGTTCTTTCCACCTCTTTACCATAAGCCTAGAAGTCACTTTAAGATCACAGAGAAGCTTTTATGCTCCACTGATTGGAACTGTATAGCCAAAGTATAAGAAAATACGCTGGTTTTTTTTCTTGACTTCTTCATTCCTCTGTTGAAGACCTGAGAATATAGCAAACTAAATTTAATTTTATGGTCCATTGTTTCCTCTTAAACTGGGAATTTCTGCTCTTTAGAGGGCTGTGAGTACCTATTTGGTGTTCTCTGTCTGTTGTCTGTCTTCATGAGATTTTTAGCCTCTGCTCATTTTCAGCTCTTTTCTGTCATTTCTTATGATGTCATTTGCCATCACCTAACCATGACCTTTCATAGTACTGGCAATGCTACTAGAATCATCTGGCACCTCAAGAGGTTTTTGCCAGCACAATTTGTACATTTTACATGTACAATTTGTACATTTTAAATGAAAACTCTCTAGACCAATCTCCAGTAGGAGTCTTCTACCAGCATTTGATTTAAAATCAGCTTTATGTTTACATAGTTACGTTTATATAATTACTGATGACCTGACTAAGAGAGATTATAAAATAATATATTGAAATGTAATTTTAAAGTGAGTAAATCAGCCTAAAATGTTAACCAAAAGAAGATGAGTGAGCTAGCAAGAAATACAGCCTTCAGTGTTCCCCACGAAAATGTAGGTCAAAAGCCTATTCTGAAACGGATTTCTTCTTAAAGTTTGACACTTGAAGGTGAAATATGCACCACATTAGCAAAACATCTATTGGTTCAGCAGAGCCAAGAGGATTTACTTCTGTTAATATTGCCTGGCTGTTTGGGATTCTTTAGTCATTAATTTTTGTAGCATGTAAAGTGCCCTCATTGCTTTGACTGAGCTTTTCACAAATATTTGGAACTGACTGGAAAGAGGGGCTGGTGTGTGACTTCTGTTGATAAGGTAATATGGCAGTGAAATGCTGTTGGAGAAACGTGGGAATACATCCACCAGCTGGGATGCCCATCCCATGGCCTGTGTGTTTTGGCATTGGTGTCACCCCATCCTGCAGAGAGAGCCCTTCTCAACTTCTCTGCCTGCTACACTCCTACAGAGCCTCTCATCCAGCCCAGCAACACTGGATTTCTGGAAAATGGAAAGGGAAGGGAAAGAAGCAGGGTTCAGGGACATCTGTAGAGGGACGGAAAGGGGGACAGAATTAGAGATGAGGCCTTGCGTTGCCTCAAGTCATCAACAATAAAGTCATGGACTGTTCAGGACGTTGACAAGAGTTTCCATGTTGATGTACTTTCCATCAGTTTCCAGCTGAGGTATAACCATTTTTCTTCAGGTAAAAATAGAAATGCAGTGCTCTGAGATACTGAGATACTCTCCAAGATCCATCTACATTTCTTTATTCATTGCACATTCTTTATCTATACTGCTTTTTAAGCAGTCTCATTAACTAAAAACAGACTATTCAGCAAGCGTGGAACACTTTCCAAAGTAGTATTTGAGTGGCAAAAAGTAGAATTAAGCTCACATCTTGATTTTTATGTGGCTACAGAAATTTTCAGCAATTTTTTCATTCCTTCTGACTGATTCAGTATAACACAAAGTACAATACAGCACAGAAAGTACAAGGTGAGAGTCCAGAATTGACAGACAGCCAACCTAGAACTGCTCAGAAAAATGTAAATTATGTACATTTGCTCATGAAGTTTTTGTGATTTGTAATAACTTCAACATTAACAGTACCACAAAGGAGGATGTCCTGAATTTTTTAAACATAAGGGATAAATTAAGTCAGTGGGGTTGTAATAGTTTATTGCAATCTGAGAATCTGATCCAGGATTTTCATGACGATATGAAGTTGTTCATCACTCTGTCAAAAGACTCAAGAGTATCTTCAGTGAATATGCATTTTTTTCAATAAAATAACTTTAAAGGTAGTGTTTTGCTTAGCTTTAAAAGTTCATTGCGTTGCTTTACATTATTTCAGTCCAGTCCTGTGAATACTATTAAGCCCAATATTCAAAACATTTTGTCATGAATGGCATTCATGATGAAATTGTAAATGCATACATTGGAGTTTACTTATTCATATTTTGTGGCTCAGTCATGGCCTTCAATATACGTTACAAACGTCTAAAGGAAAAACCAATAACTCAAGTAATTCTTGTTTGCTTAGGTCCTGAAGCCTTTGAATAAAGTGTAATGGGTGGGGTGGTGACATTTACTTAAAAGCATTCATTAATTATAGAAAGGAAGAAAGTAACAGCTGGACTTCACTTAAAACTAAGCACAAAGAAAACTTTGGGCACATATTGCATGACTTTAAGGTCCTGTTTAGTTTACATGTCTGCTCTCTAGATATATCTGCCTCCCTTCATTGCTTATATGAGGACCTTAAAGTGCTTACACTTGCAATGTATGCAGTTTCATTAGATACCTTCCAGTAAAGACAGTATAGTCCACTTCTTTATGCTATTACTTTAAGTCAATCAAAGTGACTGACCTTGTCTTTTGAAGTGTTTCAGAAAGTTGTACAAATCCTGTGAGTTTCTTAATGAAAATAATCATGCTGGTTGAAAGGATAGCTTCTCTAGAATGATATAAAAATAAAAATGGGTATTCTTTCACATTTTCATTGTAAATGTAGACAACGTTAGAAGATGTATTGAAAGCTGTAGAAAATTTGACCCCTTGTGTTTCAGTGCTTCATTGTGGCTGCTGAGTATTTTAATATTTATTTTTATTTAGAAACTCTAATTTGCGGTTCTAGAGCCAAAACTCTTCTAAAGTTATCAAGTTTACATCTCACATGGATTTTATTCTGTTTGCTTCTTTGCTTGGTGAATGATTTGAGCCCCATTGGAGGTCTTGAACCTGAGCATTTCCTACAGTTTTAACCGTATCCTATTGTGTTACAAATAATGAATCTCGCTGAATGTGAGTTGCGGGCCGAAGTTCATCAATTTTATTGTGAAAAATATTCTGGATCGGTCTACACATTACTGTCCTCTTAACTCCTTGATTAAGATTGGTATTTGTAGTTGCACACACAAGGATGCACAGTAGCATGATGTACTCAAGCTGACATGAGACCAGGCTGTACCCAGGGAGTGTTTACAGAGCTGTTGGTTACCTTAGAAGTGACACTACCAGAGCAGTAGGAAGCAAAAGAGAATGACAGCTTTTCCTTTGCCTTTTGTGAGGTCTTTCTCACTGCTACAGATAGATCTCTGAGGAGGGACTGAGTGCATGCAGTGAACAGCATCACACTTCATGCAGTACCAGTGCACTACCAGAGTTTAGACAGAATCTTATATATTTCTACATCCTGCTCTCCTTTTCCTCCATGTGACTCTTAACCATCTTTGCTTGCTACTTTTCTTAAGACACTGCTTGCCCTAAACTGCAGAACAAAACACTTCGCCTCATGCCATTTGTGTGCCTTCACTGAGTAATTCATGCCAAGGACTGGTAATGTAATAATAGTAAGCCCAGAGCTGCAACACAACATAATTTCAGGTTCAAATCTGAAGGGTTTGCCTTGTATTTCAGGGTGCTCAGTTAAATAGGATCTCTCTGGGTGAGTGCCAGATGGAATTTATAGAGGCATATACTCAAAAGAAGTGGATAAATTGGACAGTGCGTGTGCATTGAGCCTGGTGCTCCTGGAGCCTTTCATCAGCTCTAATGCATAAAGTGTGACATCCAGTGGGTTTAGTGCTCAGACACAAGTCATTTGTACTGTAAAGGCACAACAGAGCAAACGTTTGCATGGAAGTACAGGATTTTCTAAGGCCATGGCTTAGAAAAGTACATGGCCCACATGCTTATGTTTCTTCCTGGAAAATGTTGTCATACCCTGGATACATAGATTTCTTTTCCATGTAAAAGAAATGGGTCTTAGGCAAGCATCAGCACGACAAAAGAATTTGTCACTTCCAACAATAAATATGTATTGGAAATGTTTAAGATGTTTGAACCAGCTGCACATGTCCATCTTTTGCCTCCTGTAGGTTTTGTCCAGATGTTTCTTATCTTGCCCATACCCAATGAAAATAACATGTATCATATTCTGCCATGATGTGTTCATGTTCTTAAGTCATCAGCATTGTAAACTGGCTTATACTGCTTCCTCTTAATGCATATGAAAAGAATTCTTTCCAATTGACTTGAAAAAAATGGTTAACAGAAGATACTCTTGTTAGTGTTAATCATTTGAGAGCCTCTTCTGCCCTTTTGCAATAGCTCTATTAGGAGAAAGAAGATGAAATAGAGTCCCTTTCAGATGTTGACAGACACACTGCAGCCACGTAGTGCACTGTCTCTGTTGCACTGGGCCAATGCTGAAGTGATGTGATTGCCAGTGCAGAGGAGAGGTCTGGGTTATGTCCCCAAAGGTCACTGTTGCCAGCAGGCAATACCTAGGGAGTATATTCCCTGAACTCCCCTAGCTCAAAGGGTCTGATTGTGAGAGCCCTCACATTGAAACCCACAAACAGAGAGAGATTCTTCTGCAGTCTCCATGCTGGGCTGAAGAGTGGCCACAATGCAGCCTTTGTTACAGCAGGGAACTTTCCTGCCACTTAAAAAGATGTTGCATAAGGGACAGCTGAAGAACCCAAAGTGAAACGCATTGTTGAATGTGGTCAGGTAACACTGGCATGCAAATGCTGCAACTCAGTCTCCTAACTTCTGTTATTACCTTGATGAATTGCAGAGAAAATACAATTAAATAAACAAAACTTTTAATTCCTGTAAATATTACAGATCTTTTCTCTTTTAAGTCTTTAAATCTTAAGATCCACTAGATAACCTGTTTTGGTCCAAAAAATCATAGAAGCATAGAACATCCTGAGTTGGAAGGATGTTCTATGAATTGTAAAAGTCCAGCTCTTGGACCTATACATGACAGCTCCAAGAGTCACACCACATGCCTGAGAGCATCGTCCAAACTCTTCTTGAACTCCCAGGCTGGTGCTGTGACCACTTCCCTGGGGACCCTCTTCCAGTGGCCAACATGAGCTGAGTGAAAAAATCTTTACCTAATACCCAACTCAAACCTCAAATAATGCAGCTTCATGCTATTCCCTCATGTCCCGTTGCTGGTCACCAGAGGGAAAAAATCAGTTCCTGCCCCTCCTCTTCCCCTCATGAGGAAGCTGTGGACTGCTCTGAAGTTTCCCTTCAGTCTCCTCTTTTCCAGGCTGAAAAAACCAAGCGATCTCAGTCACTTCTCATACAGCTTTCCCTGTATACTATTCACCATCTTTGTAGACCTCCTTTGTACGATCTCTAATAGCTTTATATCTTTCTTATATTGTGGCGCCCAAACCTGCACACAACACTGGAGGTGAAGCTGCCCCAGCTCAGAGCAGAGTGGGACAATCCCCTCCCTTGCCCAGCTGGCCATGCTGTGCCTGATGCCCCCCAGGACACAGCTGCCCCTCCTGGCTGCCAGGGCACCGCTGACTCAGGTTCAACTTGCCATCAACTGGACCCCCAGGAGCCTCTTTTGTGGTGTTGCTCTCCAGTATTTTGTTCCTCAATCTGTGCATGTATCCAGGGTTGACCCACCCCAGGTGCAGAATCTGGAGTAAAATTAAAGTTGATGGGAACATATTTTGAAGAATCTTTTGTAAAATACAAGGACAGGCAAAACAGATAATTCCTGTGTTTTGAAACCTAGCCAATACAATAAGGTGATAGCTTATTTTCAAACCCATCTTTGTAAACAAAAAGCAATAAGATTCACATGTTTTTGGAATTCTGCTGGGCCACAGGATGAGAAAATTAACAATGAAATAAACCCTTCCTCTGCTTCTCACTCAAATATTCTTTTACAAAGTGGGGCAGTGTGACACCAGGAGTGGGCATGATAGTTTAATATTTTTGCTGTACCAGATACTGGAGAGAGGATAAGAAAGCTTTAGCATCCACTGTCTACAACTTGCCTAACATCTGCAAGATAATCAGAAACAGAAGTGTGTAGATGCAGCTGGGGGGATATTGTCTGATATATACCCTTCTCTGTGATCAGAAGCCATGAAGCATGGGGAGAAGGAAATAAGCCGAGCACAAACAGTGCAGGAACAAGGTCACCAGGAAGGAACCAGAAGATGAGAGATTTGGGTCAAGAGTGAACTGTGCACAAAAATACTATTTCCCATTGCTGGTCTCTTTCTTTGCCTGGAATTTGTATACATTTTATTTAGAAGAAAGAGATATAATGATACATGACTGCTAACAATTCAGAACAGTTCTTAATAAAGAGAAATAAATGTTGTTTCCCTGTCAATGCAAGCTACCATTCCCTTTTTTACATTTGGGAAAAGCTGAACAAGTGGTTACACTGATAGAATGATTGTAGTGTGAAAAGATCTTCGTCCTAGAATGACCAGGACAATTTGCTTCCTGCACATTTCCCAATCTTAAAAATGTGACTAATTGTGGTGAAGCAGGTTCAGAATCCACTGAATGAAATGAAGGATAACAGCCCACAAGAATAAGATGTTCTTTCCCTCTGTAAACAATGATCAAGTGTTTTTTTTAACTGCAAGATGGCTTTATTGCTCCCATTTGTTTTATGGATTCTTTACCATCCATTACTTAATTAAATTCAAAATACAATGGCTTTATCATTACTGAGCCTGTGAGCAATCATTAAGTGTCACAGGGCCAGCTCTTTGTGTGATTTTACAAACCTTTACTTTGAGGATTGGGTAAGAATAGCTTATTTGATCTGGCTTGGCTATCCTGAAATCGATATGTGGATCCTGAACAGCACACTACTGCAGTACATAGAGAAGATAAAATATAGGGTCAGGAGGCCTGTTTAGCCATTGCATTTCATCAGGATTATAAACATACACCAGGCCAAAATCAGTCACACACAGTTGAATCCGTTTTCTAGTGCTCCATGGAAATACCCTCCTTCCCTGCAATGATCTTTCTATAGAGAACTTTTTAAATTATATAATATTTCTTCTTCCTGACTGTGGAAGTTCTCTTTAACTCTTTCTCCTGCGAATATCCAGTAATAGACAAGTTCTTTGATAGCATTAGTTCTTGTATACTTTTCCCCTTTTTTACTTTTCTTTCTCAGTGTTTTATGTGGATTTTCTTTTTTTATTTTATTCCATCCTGAAAAACATTTCAGCTCATCCACTGGAGTTGCTATAATTTTTACTCAGTAATTTTAGGTTCATACTCCTCTCCCTTTTTTTTTCCATTGAGGAAGCCAGGATCTGAAATCCCTCCTGTGTTTAATTTAATCAGCATTTCAGATTAGCTCACTCTACTACCCATGTGTGTGAGGGAACAAAAGAAACTTAGCATGAACTTTGTGATTGCTGCTTACTTAACAGGACTGGTTTACAACTTTTCTGTAAGAAAAACAGAATCAGCTTAGTAAAACCTTTTTTAGTGTTCTAAACTTCTCTTCAGACACTGAGAAAAAAAGACCAAAACAAAGGACTTCTTGAGGGTGAAAAAGGTGTCGGGAACAGAGGTTTTCTGCTGCAAGAGTTCCCAGGTAACAGGCAACCTGGGCTTCTTTAGCTATTTCTGAGAAAGGCAGGCAGATTGCTGAGTCAGTGTTCTTACAGTGTCCTTCAAGAATTAATTGAAAGCAGTGAAGAATATGCTTTGCTTCCTCAGTAGGATTTTTTTTTTTTTCCTGAAACTGTTTTGAACAGCTTTGTCTGGAGGAAATGGGAGACAACTGCCATTATCACATAAAGGCAAGACCACTTCCTCCAGGACAAAAGTCACAGGTATATGGGTCAAAACAGCAGCTGGACATCTTTCAAACACATGAGCTTTTAATAGGCAGACTCAGAATAATTGGAGAAGGTTTGTACCAGACCACCTGGAAACAAGCTTCAGATGTTTACCAATAAGAATAAGGCACCTCTCCCTAACCTTTCTTGTTACAGGAATTTTACACAATTTGGGTTGAGATAACAAGCCTCTAATATGAAGTTTTCAGGAGACTTTGTTCACCTGATTTTCCAAATAAGCTCCATACATATAATATTGTTGTAAATGTGCATTAATTACACAGGAACCTTAGATATTATTTGGAAAAGCTGGTTGCCACAGCAGTTGTTGCAGTTCTACATGGTCTATTTTGCATTTAGCTTTTTGGTATGGCAATATTACAGAATAAGCATGTGGGAAGAAAAGCAGCAACCCACCAAGCCTCTTTCTTCCTAATACGATGAAATAAAAAGCCTTGGTCTGAGCCAGCTGAAGTGCTGATGGAGTCAAAGCCTGAGGATCAGTGTGGTGTGGTGCCTGAAGAGCACAAAGGTCGTGGTCAAGATTCACACTGGGAGGGCAGGAAATGTTTAAATGCCCTGACCGTGACTAAAGGATGGGAGCCAGTGATGCTATCAGGGCTTTCTGATCCAACTCGTTTGATTCCAGAATGGTGAGAGCACTCCTTCCTGCAGTTGCTGGCTCAGGAACTCTGGGCTGTGCTGTATAGCATGTGTAGGGACTTACTTTCCACAAAGGTTTATATTAAGCAGGGACATGAATTTCTCAGTGAGCAGCAGTGTCGGAGCCTTAGGCCCTGAGCTGAAGAGGAGGCTGGTGAGGGAGAAGCAGAACAGACACCAGGCCTTGGCATCTCCTCTCCTTGCACAATGTCCAGTGAACAGGGTCCCCAAACACCATTAAAATACCAGCCAGTTTTTCCTTTTCCATATTTGTGTTCACTATCACCTTTTAAATGGAAGAACTCAGGTTTTCAAAGCAACAAGCAATTGGTTGGTGGGTGCTGTTTGCCCCATCCCACCTAGCTCACAGCTGTCTGCTTCTCAGGAGTTCTGCTTCTGCTGGTTAAAACCTCTGCTCGGGGATGCTTGGTACAGTATCAACTTATCATACTTAAGTCCAGTGATCCTTGAATTTTTCTTACTTGCTAATGTCAGGAAGAGACATAGTGAATCCATAAAAGAAAGAGAAATCCATACAAAAACCCCAGAGGCTGACATGTCCTGATGCATAATTCCAGTGGTTATAATTTATCAGGTACCCCAGCCGTGTGAGGCTTTGGGAACAAAAGCTGACTGAAACTCACATCTCCCCAGAGGGAGAGCTACAGCGAAAGCATTTTAACCACACTTGTGTCACAAATTCCTCTTGCATTTGGTGACTGTGGCTTGTTCTAATTAACATAGCAGTTTCAGCACTGTGTTTTAACGCAAACAAACTGTTTATGAGGGGAGAAATGGAAAGAAACTCTGAAGATAGCACTTCTCTTCCCAGAGAACGTGTCTCCACCACCCCGTAGTGTGTTCTTTCCTGCTGCAATGTTGTCACCCATCAGAAAGCTTTGTTTCCAAGAGCACAGGGGCTGATTTGGCAGATGTATTGTCCATGCTGCGCCCATGAGTGTTCAAAAAGAGGCAAAGGCCTGAGCTTTGCCTTTTGTAAAGCCTGATCATGTCCAAAGCTGGATTTGTTGTGCTCTGTTCTTTCCACCATAGCTCCCCAGCCTGGGGCTCAGACTTAGGCCAGAAGGACCTGCCCAGTTAAAGTGAGGAGCCTCTGCAAGCCCCAGGGAAGCATCCAGCCTTTCACTGGTGGCAGGGAAGGATGAAGCGGAGGCAGCAGCACAATGAGGGAGAAGCATGCTCAGTCAGCTTTATGAAATAATACATTTTTTATACATCCAATAGGAAAACTTTGATAAGGAGGGAAACACTGGAAAGGAAGTACCCTTATTTTAGTGGAGTAAAAGTGATGCCTTGGTTTTAAACAAAGGCATGTTGGCAGGATCATGCCATACAGAAAAGGAAGAGAAAGGGAGACTGCATTTGAATTAATCAGATAAGTGAAGGTCAGAAGACCTTATGTCAGAATTTTCCATTAATTCCCATGGTCTAGCTCTCTGCCAAAATTGTGTTACCTCCTAACTCCTTTGTACAAATATTGTTGTGGTTATTACTTCTGATTACTGTACCTACTGCAGTTACACATACTGTAACACAATCTGTTTACAGTATTGCAGCCGTAATAACGCAAAAGAGCAAAGTCAGACAATTTTCATGGTGGGTGTTATATAAGATTTTGAATGAATTTGTATAAGCTGCAGTATTTATATCAGCTGCAAGTACTTACAGTGGGGAAAAGACAAGAGCAAAAGAGTAAGGAACAGACTTCATTTTAATTCAACCCCTGTGTTGAATCTTAACTTGAAACTTGATTTTTGGTGAATCATATTTTTTTTTTTTAACCTGTGATCAAAACCTCTGTTTGACCTAGAATATGCTATTTTAATTCAGTGAAATTTTGTTTTCAATTATTTTAACTTACAAAAAAAACCCAAATCTTTTAAAAATTATTTTCAAATAAAAATAATTATTTTTCCAAATTAAAATCTTTCAAGCTTTTAATTCTTCTTTTGGAGTGAAGATGAGTTTGTAAAATATTTCAGGGTTCCTAAGTCTCATTATTTTTCCCTAGAGTTTTTACTTAAGCATTTCAGACAGTAAGCAAAACAGGAGGGGATAGAAAGAGAGACTGAGATTAAAAGAAGTGAAAATAATTTTCCGCGTCTCTTTAGATGGATACCAGTATTAGAAATAGAAATTGCATTTCCTGAGTTCCCTTTAGATGGACATTAAAGAGATAAATTATTAAATGCGAAATACATGTCCAGCCATAATTGTTGCGAGCGACAGACATCATGATAATTATCAGAACTGTGTACTTGGCCTCTGAAATCTTGTTCCCTACTTCCTGGTACAATAGTCACTGGTTGCCTGCTCCATTTGCATGGCACAAGTTAGCATGATAGAAAGATGATTTTATTTGTATCATTTCTCTTTTCAGAAAGTCTCTCTCTCGCTGTCGAAGAATTAACAGGATGCTTTCCAATGAGTCAGTACCTCCTGCCTTCAGTCGCTCCAATTCACAGGCCTCCATGGACAGCACTTCCATGGAGGACTTCTGGTGTGAAGTAGAGAGCATCAAGGAGAGCAGAGAAGATGGATCAGAAGAAGCAATGCTCTTGGAGTTCAAACCTGCTGATGGTGAGCACATGAACACCATTTATTCCTCATACGCTGGCTTTGCCTCCTCTCTGAAGAGTCATGATCTCCTTCCTTGTGTCACTCTGTCTGAGCAGAAGTACTAGTCTGGGTCTGTGATCATTGTAGCTCCACTTCTGAACATCACAGTCAATCACTGGCAAAAAACAGTAATTGTCTGGTTTATGCACTGGAGCCACTAATTAACTTCTGTAATAAGGTTCGTTGGATTGATTTTATTTGTGCTTCAGGAGGACAGATACAGTGTAGTTCAGAAAAGAAAGGCACTCAGTGAAAACTAAATTTCCAGCTTTAAATGGACTAAACCAAAATATTTAAAGTAGCAAAATGTTGATTTAGCATGCTGGAACTTTAAACTTTCTGGCTTCTGGTAGGATATGATTCAGATTAAAGTCTTGAAGCAGCTTTCGGTTCAATGTCATTTTCTGCTATCAGGAATTTGATACCTGCCTGTTTCTCTGAGACTGTCCAATTAAGATATCATTCAAGGAGAGTTTAGAGATAAGTCTGAATGTAGGGATGCCTCCATCATTCAGACTCCACAGTTTGACCACATTACTTCATCACAACGTGTCCTGAAGGTATTACTGCTTCATTCTGTTACCTTAATGTTTTCCCCTCTCTTGTTAAGTACTGTATTTGGAAAAACATGCAATAAGTGCTAGCTTGTTGCAGTGCAGCTTTGTGTTAGATGATTTGATAACTTCTAGAACAGCGGTTCTTTTTTTTTTTTTCCAGTTAGGACCCCAGTCACAAGTGCATTATATTGTGTAACACAAAATACCAGCTGTTACTATACAATGAAACCAAATTTCGTCCGAGGTTGTGACCTGCTGGTAACTGCTGCAACCCTTCTGTGGCTCCTGGCCACTGGTCAGTAACTACTGATGTAGGGATATATTCTGAAACTATGGTGTGTTCTTTCCATACAATTATTAACATGAGTGATGATGTGTTTTTCCTACCTTGACGTGCAATGGGATGTCATTAATTCTGCTACCAGGAAGAATGGTAGAAAGTACTACTTTATTAAGCAATGAAATATGTGACCAGTCATGGTGAGTAACCCATGCAGAGGTATCTAGCTCCAGCCATGTACTGTTTCCATGGGACACACCTCCCATGCACTACTTTCCAGCTGGGCTCTCCTGGAAGCAAAGGGAAAAGACCAGTTCACCAGAAATCTTGGTCTGCTTTGAGGGTTATGGTCAGTCAGCTTAAGTCCAAACTGCACTCCTCTGTTCCTAATTGATAAAATTTCTGTCTGATCATACTCTTTGTCTTGGAGACTCCATAAAGAGATTGTGAGCCCTTTGGTGCCTCCTCCATGCAATGCTTGTCAGCACGAGCTCACAGGTGTCCCTGACTTGTCTGCACAGTTAGGGGAATGACACAAATCTGTGAGCTGCCAAGCTGGGTAACTTAGTAGGACAAGGCAATACTGGAGCTTATTCTCCAGAGACTTTTCCATCGGTTTCATCACTGCTGAACTAAACCTTCTCAATAGCCTGAATTCTGCTGCAGTCCCATGTTAACCTTTGTCTGAGTACACCTCATTACATCACATTGATTTTTTTCTCCTCTGCCCTGAATTAAAAATGAGAATGCAAGTCAAAATGCAATACATCTCCACACTTCATTTACCATAATACTGTTGTCTTAAACACATGTGTATGTATTTCACACACCCACACACAATCAGGCAGTGTTTGTCCTAGTTATTAACATCAGGAATATATTCAGTCTGAGATTATAAATCTTGGAAATAATAGTGAGTTCTATTTAGGTCCTAATAGGATAATGTTCCTTGCCAACAATCAAAACACTAAAAATCAATGTGGAAACCCTCAGGAAAAAATAAAAGCAAATATTCATCACCCTTTTGAGACGTATTTGAGAGAAGGAGATGAATATCCTTAAGAAGAAGGCCAAAGGGTGATAGAAGCCAGGCAGGCATGACTGTCAAAACCTCATTGTGTTTTGCCAGACATCATGTGCAAAGGGCAGACAACAGCACACTTATTCTGTTGATGTTAGCAAATATAGTCAAAAAAAAGAACAGAAGATCATGACAAGTGACACAAGGGATGAAAATGTAGGGGAGGAGAAGTCATGGTGTATTTAAGATGTCCATGCTGTGCAAAATTGCTTTACAGCTTTTGTTACAGGGCTTGAATGCTGTGAGTTATTTAAGGTTTTATCTGTGATTCAAAGCAAGACATGCCTCTTTCCTAGCAAGCTCTATGAGAAAAAGATAATTACTCTCTCAATCATCTATCTTCTGGTGGAGCAGAATCAAACACAGTATCAAGACCCTGCTGTATTAGCTACTATAGCTACTTAGCTATCACTATAAAAATAATGCTTTCTAAAACAGCATGGGGGTGGGGGGGTTAACCTTAATTTAATACTAATGTATCATAAAATTTTGACCATTTTTTAATGTGTAAATTTCTTCTCTTTAATAGTTTTACTCCTCTGATTGCTGTTATGTCTTAGTCTGTGGTTTGTGTGGAAAAGGGAAAACAGGAAAAGGGAAAAGCCAGAGAAAATAAGTCGCAGGATGACCAGTAAGCAAGCAGAATTTCATGTCTGCCCTGCTATTTTTCATAATAAGTTTGATTACAAGCTCTATTCTTGGGAAGAACATGTCAGGACAAAAGCCAAAATTAATATAATTTAAAAGTTGAAACACAGACACATGTGGCTCCAACAGCAGCACATGAGAAACAGAAGAGACCTTCTTAGAAAGAAGAGTGAAAATGGCAGGAGTACTGCTGGTTCAAAGCATACAGAGAAGGAAAAGGAACAGTCTGTCATCCTGTCTGGATATGGAAAGGATAAGGGCAGAGACAAGCTATTTCATGGGATACAGGGCTGGTCACATCACTGTCTAACACAGAGCAGGGGTTTAGAAGCAGCTATTTTTGTAGTGTTTTGTAGTGAGGCAGGGCAGTTAACAATGAAGTCAGTGATAGCACATGCATAAGATGCTTTTGCTTGTCCCTACAGCCCAGTCCTATAATTTTCTCTTTTGTGTATCTAACTGCCAAAGTGCAGCAGACTGGTGTCCATCAATCAGCCTGCATTCTGATGTCAAGAAGAGGCAATAAAGGGAGAGTGGAAATACCAACCTGCCATTAAGACTGGCAAGAACAATAAGTGCATTGACGAGTTGTTTTATAGAACATGCTGCAAATTAATCCATTTCCTGTTTGACATGTTTATTTGTAGTACCTCTTCTTCAGTCAGAGCTGGAATGAAATTACTGTCTTGTGTCAAGCAGCTTACTGCTGAGCTAGGTTTGCTCACAAAATTGAAATGAAGGACCTCAAAATCTTCCTACGGGAAGAGAGATTTTAAAAGACTATGACTGTTTATTTTAAGAAGAAGACAAATCAAAAAGCAATGACAGAAAAATTTAAAATTACTGAATGATTCAAAGAAGGTAGATTGGGACCTTCTCACAGTCAGATAATGACAGGGCATATTCATTTCAGGTAACAAAAAGTAAGCTGGAAACCTATATTGTCTTCACATGGACAGGTTTTGATAGTGAGGGGACTGCAGGTATGAAAAGATGCCTGGTGCATCTGCCATGTCCAGTAAAGCCAGGATAGAAAATTCTTACCACAATGCATAACCTCACTATGGAAACAATTGCATTATTGAACCAGTTGGGAAGCAGGTATTGAACAGATCAAAGAAGGTATCAGTCACTAATTGAGATACCAAGAAACACTGGAGTGTACAGTGCTAGCAAGTCTTTAATAATTAGAAGTTAGGGTAATACCTAGCATGCAGAGATGGCTATTTCTGCATCTTCCTTCTCTGCATGACCTCTTAGACACCTACCCCTTCTTCCTGACCCTTGTTCTTTAGTGAGCAGCTCTGGTTCTTAATCATCTTGTTCAAAACAAGCAATTTGACTTGGTGGACATCACTCTTCTCTCAGTGTGGCTTCTTCACTAGCTGACTACCAGCCAACCCTCTGGAATCTGAAATTGCATCATTAGTTTGCAAATACATTATTCTATTGCATACACACCTCCAGAATTTCTGTTTATTTGAATTGGAGTACTGATTTTATTTCCACCAGCTAAATGGCTTTCTCCAGTACACCATGCCACAAATGGTGAACGTAATATAAATGGTAATTGAGGGGATTTATGCTTTGGAATTAGGAGTTAAGTTTAGGGACCTTGCTTTGTCTGGCTGGTTACTCTGCTGCCTTCTTCACACACATATGCTGATGAAATGCCTCTTCTGTTCTCCTCATAAGCCTTTCTTGTGCAGACTCTGACAAACTGAAAATTGACAATATGTTTACAAAACTGACTGGCACTTGTGGCCTAAGAAAGGATGGAATTAGAGTATTCTCAAGGTAAAGGCTGTGGTAGCAATCCATCATGCCAACTCTTTTCCTTCAGCCCCCTCTCCCTTCCTTATCAGGCTTTTTAACATGCTCTCTTCCTCCACAGAAGGGGAACTGGAGGCAGAATGGCTGCAAGACGTAGGTTTATCCACGTTGATCTCAGGAGCTGAGGAGGAGGATGGCCAAGCCCTGCTGTCCACTCTGACCAGAACTCAAGCTGCTGCTGTACAGAAGAGGTACAACACCTACACTCAGACCCTGAGGAAGAAGAACAAGCACACAGTCCGGGATGTGCGAGACATCTTTGGCACCAGTGACTCTTCTGTAAGTATCCTCGTGCATGCCTTTGATCTTAATTTTTATGCAACTTGCAAGTAGCTCATCAAAGTTTCTGCCAGACAGGAACCCTTTCCTGATGACAATGTACAGACAGCCTATAGCAGTTTCTGACCCTAAGACCAGTCTTTTACTGTATATAGTACATTTGAGAGGAAAGGAAGAAACCAAATAGAATGGTACGCAGTTTTGTAACTAACCTGTAACAAAGATGTATCTGTTGCCAGCCTTCCTCCTGCAACCTCATGTCAAGACTAATATTTATTCCCTTATTTTTTGGAAATTGGTGAGTTACTCTTGGCAGCTATTCAAAATTTTGATGGCTTCTGGGGACACTTGCTATTTACTCGGCAGTCTCAGTGGTGAAGTAAAACTTGTCTAATGAAGCAACTGGGGTTCGAATATGCATAAGCAATTAAACACCTGCCAGCATGATTGTAACTTGTACACTGGCAGTTACATTTCACTTATATAGCAAATGAACACCTATTAACTGTTCATTTGATTCATGGCTTCAGAAATCAGCAGTACCTCTGGAGGTCTCATCCATTTTTCCCTGAGGATAGCTCTGAACGTACTAATTCCTGTCAGTGCATGTTTTGATTCTGGTGAACGCAGTCAGCTGCGTGAATTTAGTCCATTGCTCAAAGCAACACATGTGATTTTGCATTTATCACTCATGATATCTTAAATGGGAGTCACCAGTAAGATCACAAGCTCTCCTTTAAAATTAATATTAAAATTGTTGCCATTATAGGACTCCAAGAAACTATTTTTCATTATGGCATTTCTTTGTCCTTTTCTGTTTGTTCTACCATCTCCTCAGGGCTTGATATCCTGGATTATTAAAAAAAAAAAATTGGGAACAAAATTGAAGCTGCATAGTTATATTAAAATAGCAAAGATATAATGTCCAGATAGTTAACCTATTTGTTTCCAAATTAAACACCTGGATTATTTTGTACCTCTTGTGCATATCCCACAAATTATCCAGAAGCATCCAGTAGTTTCCTGTGACTTACTTTCCTGAGAGATATCAGGCATGTTTGCATGACCATTAAAAAGCTGATGGACCTTCTAATTATATTAGCTTACTTCTCCTGATTCAAGTATTTGTAAACCATAAGGTGTTTAATTTTTTTTTACAAAAGCTTAAGTTTCCTAATAAATTTCAATCAGCCAAATGAGCATTGTTCTTTTCCTCTCAGATGGGCACATTATTGATTTATTTTTGACCTGCTTATTTTCCCCTTCTCACTTGATAATGTTTCTCATTTGTAAAAGGAATTTGGATCTTCAGAGCAATTGCCCTTCAAATCAATGTCTTATTTCCTCCAAAATTCAGTTCGCTTACTAGTTCTGTATTGTGAAAGTCTAAAAGATAAGGTCAAATAAGTAATTAAGTCTTCTAGCTCTTCTTCCCACAAAAATATGCAGTTCTGCAGGTGCTGACCTAGATGTTAAACCCAGATGCCCAAACCCAACTGCAGAGCACACCGTCACCTCCCTCCAACAGACTGTGAAACATTGTATTTCTAAAAGCCTGCAAGTCCCCAACACTCTCATTTTCCTTTTCACAGCTGCTCCTATCTCTGCTGCTTGTTACAGAATTTAGAAACTTTGTCCTAATTATGAGCCCTTCAGGGATAAACACACTTCAGGAGGGCTTGTGTCCCTGACTTAAGGATTTCCCAAGTGGTCTTTTTAAGGGGGTATCAGCAGTCCCTGGGAGCTTTTCTGCCTCTTTGGGCATGGCCCTAACAGCTACCTGTGAATCTTTGTGATTAATCAGTTTAGGGAAGAGAAGCACAATAAAACAACCCAGCCAAAAGAAAAGAGTGGCAGGAGATGAGGAGGGACAAATCTTTTCAGCACAGTTGGGCAAGAGAGGCTGTGAGGCTGCTTGAAATTACATGCAGGTTTGCTTACCCATCCTACCTTTTAGTTGGGAAGGGCTAGAAGTAAACAAAACATGCTGCAAATAGCAAACCAGCTCTAATTGTTTCACATAACTCTATAATCCTCTCCATTAGGAGAATGGATTTACACCCTCTTCCCAACAACCTAAGACTCACAAGAGCCTAGAGGGATGGGTCACAGGACGGATTACTCTCTTCCTTGGCTAATGATGAGAGAAAAGATGATTAGCTCACTAGGGTCACCTGAGATGAGATTTAGGGGACCTGAAGAGGCATAAATTACTTGTCATCTGGACTGGGGGAAGAAAAGGACAGATTTGCCCTTGTTTTTTCCTCTATGTTCTGAAAAAACGCTGCCTGCTAGATGTTTTGCTACTACTGCCTAGTGGCCAGGCTCTGCATGGGTCAACACAGAACAAAGGGGTGCTTTTCCAGCCATCCTGCCTTGAGGTCCATGCCCTCATTGCAGGACTGTCCCCTCAACAGACAAAATTAACTGAAATAAAAGGAAATCCAGCTATTACTCTTCTTGTTTGGTAGCTTTGGATTTTGTGATTTTTTACTGTTGTCTGTCCTGGAAAGGTGCTGCAGTCTTACAAAGAGCCATGCCTTGGCAAGTAGAGCAGCCTGTCCCAGCTGAAGTGCTTTTGCTCTGCTTCAGACAGGTCTACAGCCAGCAGACTCGACTGACAGCCACACTACTGAGTTTTAAATTGGATGGTTTATTAATCACAGTGGCCTGATTTTCCTTGCTGCTCATACCTACCCTGCTGCTTCCATCAGAAGCTCTTGGCTCTGCTAGTGCTCAGAGCTTAGAAAAATCAACAGCAGAATACAAATGGGAGACACACATACATTGATTCTGTTATTGGAGAGAGGAAATGAAGCTCTGTGTTCATTAACAGCCCAACCCTGTGCATTGCAATTAACTAAAACTCCTGAAGAGTTTTTACAAGCATTTTACTTCAGCAATGCATGACAAAATTGTGTCCTAGTTAAAGAAGAATCACTTACTAACCCAGAGCTATTTGCATGAAAAGGTGTTTGTGATGGCAGTACTTGGAAATATGAATATATTCAAAGCATGGGCAATTGTATCCTGTCCAGAGCTGTAGGGTTATCCTCATTTGCCTTTATTTCCTTTAGCTGCAGGGCTGAAAGTAAAATTTGGTTTCTTTGGTGCTCCAATTATTTGGTTTTACATCTTCTACAATGAGGGTAGCTACTAAAGAACTGTCTATCTACCTCATTTCCATCCTCTCCTTGCTCTTCTGATTTTGTCTTCCCATTGGAAATTCCTGTGTATTTGTGGCAGTAAGCAGTGGGCTCATTTTTAGTGTGTCTAATGAATCATTTTCAGTTGAAAATCAGGATATGGGAAGTCTCACCTTTGCTGGAGCCCCAGGCAAATGAATAAAGCTGTCCCAGTTTATTTAAGGACACAATTTGATTCTTGGTCTTTCACATTCATTGAGAGAAGTCTTCAAAACTTCTTTAATTTTCTTTTACTCTACAGAAATAATCTGTATCTTTAAATTCATGCATTAACAAGGTTTTATTCCAGGTCTTCCTAACATTAAAATAAGTAAAAACTGGGGGAGGGAAGGAAGACATTTTCACAAAAGAGACATAGATTTGGTTTCATTATACACTCTCACTGTGAAGGCTGGGAAATGGGACTGAGAATATGACATTTCCAGGTACCCCAGTTATTGTGCATGGTTCACATTATTCAATTCCTCAGGCTAGGGCAGCCTGCTGCCAGCCCTGTTGGGTGCCAGGCTGAGGTGTGCAGTCCACTCCATCTTCCGTACCTGTGTCTGCCAGCTTTGCCCTGCTTATCAGAACCAGATTACTGCAGGTGCTTCACGACTCATTTCACCCATGTAACAAGGCTGGAAGTGTTGTTGTTTTTTTTTTCCTAATAAACTTGACTGACTGTAAATCTATTCTGAATATTGTTCACAGGGTCAGACATTTTGAGCACTGAAAGTAGATGAGCCAGTTGCTAATATCTGTCATTAATTTCTCCATCTGAATCTTAAGCAGAAGCATAACTACTTTTATGGTTGATTTTTCCAAATTACTTAGGCGAGTTTAGCCATCCTCTCCACTTCTATAGTCCCACCTGAAATTTATATTGTTTTTTTATATCCTGAAGCTTTCTGTGTAAATGTTGTGGGATTTTATCATAAAAGTATCCAGTTTTCTTTTTTAAAAAAATCTATGGTACTTACAGTCTCTTGGCAGAGGAAGTCCATGTGACTCAATTCCTGTTTGCTATCAAATTCACAAGCCATTGAATGGACTCTCTCAGGAGAGATTTTATTCATGTTACATTTGACTTTTTTACCCAAATAGCTCAGAGGATAAGATTGAGTAAAACAACTAAAACTTTATTTTAGGCTTCCAATTAGAAGAGCTGCCTGTCTTTTAAATATCTGAAATTTTTAACATGCTGAATGCTTCTCCCACACATTTACTACAACTGGGGGAAACAGAATTTCCCCCCTGAGGCATTGCTACTTGTTGATAAACAGATGACTTAGCAATTTAAAGAGCAATTAAAAGAGCTGGTATTAAGAGCTCATGGGGCCCTACAGCTGCAGGTTCAGTTGGAAAACTGTGTCTGTTCCATCAGGCTCAGGGTGTGTGAGACAGCAAGTTTGAGAAAAGCTGGGGACTTCAGGAATTCCCACAAGCATGCAGCTAACAGCAGAAAAAAATATAAGACAGATTTGGAATGTTGTAGTTATTTTCGCTGAGTAACCTTCAGAGCACTTTTTTAATTCCTGACCTTGGTTTTGGTTTTTTTTTACTCAAGAACAAATAGTGAGCTGCTAGTGCCCATGGAACACACTCAGATTTGTCTTTATGAGTCACAAAACTGCTGAGGGCAAGGCCAAAACTCCACTGCTAAGAGGTGACACTGCTTGGAAGTCACCCCCTGGGCTGCCAAGCCACTTCTGTGCAGCGCAGAATGACTTCTGGAGTGGAAATAAATTAATTTGACTATGGAAAATGCTTCTTTGTTCCCTCAAAATTTTTTTTTGCAGTTCACTGATAAAAGTATTAGTGTATAACCTTTGGGAGGACGTCCATCTTTAAATAACTCTGGTGCCCAAATCACAAGAGGTAGCAGACAGACTGATTTCTGACAGGTCACTGGGAATAGCAGGTACTCAACATATGCCAGAGAGTCTTCAGAAAGATTTGTGGCCAAAATGATTAAAGCCAGGATGAATTACAATTTGAGGAGGATCTTTTGGTTAGTCTATTTCTGTACAGCAATTTACTTAGCTAATTTCAATCATTTTATAGGACAGGACTCATTAGGTACAGCAAGCTGCAATGTTACTGACCTCCGCATGGTCTAAATCTGTGCAGTCTGGGGAAGATTGATTCTCAAGCTTGGCTATGAAAACTATACTCTGAAGAATCACAACAGGTTGTTTAATCTTGTCATGAGAGTGTAAGCTGAGAATGATACACCATTGCTTGAACTGTAGCAGTTTCTGTCCGTAGACGTTTGCCTTCACTGCAGTCTGATCATTTTTCCTTGCCTATCAGCCCACATTTGAGACAGTTCCAGTGTCACCAGTATCTTCTAATGGTATCCAGCTTCCTGGGCAGAAGCCAGTTTGGAAATCAGTTAGCTGTGAGTATGACAACGTGTAACCAGTGTTCACTTCCTCTTAGTAAAATGACAGACAGAAAGACCCTTTTGTGGTTCAGAGGTCAGTCCCCTCTTTCACGTTGGCGTAGTGCTGCATATATTTCTCTAAAATCATTGTCAGCTTATTGTCATGCAGGAACCAAAGTTTCCCATTAAAGACCAACATTGTACAGACACAAACTGCTGCCCCTGAGGCATCAGCATCTAAAAAATGCTGATCATTGCAAGGCTGGGAATGTAAAAATAATCTGTAAGCATTACCATGCAGAATTTGTCCAAAATATGTCATTGGTGTATTTTCTTGTTACAAATCAAAGAGGCATATTTCCTCCACATTCCTTCTCCAGAACTGCATAAATTGTAGCATTAGAAATTTATAATTTTCCTAGTTCTGCCCTGTTATTCTGATCTATGAATGGTGTTATCCCTTAAATGCTTTTCCCTGACAGTGATTGGCAGTGCTAATGAGAGTAATAGCTCTTCTCTACTCAGTGTCTGGATAATTGTCGGCAACCTTCCACGACAATGTCCATCTCTTAGTTTGAAAGCTCTTCCCATCACCATTGTTCAGGGCTTAACTAAAGGGATATAGTATCCAAATTTCTAAACTAGTCCCTTGCATGTTTGTATCAGTGCCCCAGACATTTTCCTTGGTGGCAAAAGCTTCTCTGCCGATACTTCTGCTCTGCAAGCAGTTTTACTGAAACAGATGGGGAACCAAATGCCCAGGGGTACCATGAGCAGTCTGTGGTCCCAGGTCCAAGGGTGGAAAGAGAGATGGAAAACATCTTAAATGGCTATGACATTAGACAACAACTAAAGCCACAGTTCAGAAACCAGAAGCCACTTAATAACACACTTAACTTTTTTCATATCAGACTTGTAAAATAAGTGGTGTTGCAAAAAACTCCCTGCAACTGTAAATGCAATGATACAGAGAACATGGGTCATGCACAAGTTTATAAGTCATGTAATGTTTTTTAATTCACTTTCTGATTGCCATGGCTTTTGAATACACTTGTGTCATGTTAGTCAATTCTCCTCTGCAGTCCTGGGGGCTGAAATTTTGTTTCACTTTCAATTAAATTTATGATTCCATCCCAGCTGGGTGTAGGAGCTGAACCTTACATGAAAACTAAAACTTGACCTGAGATATTAGAGATCCACCAGGAAAGTTTGCAACCCTGGAACTCATTTATGTTATTACACTTTGGCCTCCATGACAATAGCGTATTTCTGGATTTAGCTGTACTGATTTCAAAATTTTTCCCCTGACATCCAGTAATTTAAGGAGGTGAATAAATTTTAGAGAAGAGCAATAAGTCATTTCACAATATCTACTAGAAATGTCAGTAGATAGAGTGTTTTTCAAACTGAAATATTGTACATTTTTTCCTGTTACGGTGCTATCCACCTAAACTATCAGCAATGAGAAATATGTGTATGTGACCACATAAAATATATGCACAATGTCTTGTGATTGTAAATAAGTCATGAGTAACCTGAGAAACTGTGCCAACAGCATTTTTCTGTCAAGACCTTTTATTTTTATTCATTTGACAAGTGCCACCACAGTTTGCTGGCCTGGGAAGACAAGGATGGAGTAAAAAACTTGGTAATTCCTGATAAACAGGAAGTTCCAGCTTGACTATTTTTCTCACAGAAAGCAACAAGTTAAATAATCTAAAACAAAAAGAGGGATTTTATTTCTAAGGGGTTATTTCCTTGAGACAAAACAGGAACATGCTGTGGTTTGCACTGAAATTCCTCTTTGAAGCACTTCCTTTATTACTTTCTCAAGAATTTTGTCATCTTGGTTCAATTTTTTAGTGTCTTTGTCTTAAGTGCAATTCATCATTCATATATAATTTCCCTTATTTTCAGCTAAGAGCTGTCTAGACTGTGGAGTAGATAAAGGCAGCCCATCCATAACAGAAGAGCTCTCCTATGATGTCTCTTTCTCAGAATCCATTACAGTCCTTCCAAAAACCCAGGAGTGGCCCAAAAACCAGAGGTTCAAAAAGGAAGACTCGGCTTTGCCAGTAAGTTTCTTCTCCATTTATTTCCTCTGTTGTTTTCTTTAACACAGCAGTTTCCTGCTTTATATCCCCAGCATGCTGGAGTCTGCTAAGACCCATGATCTGGCCTTTGCAGTGTGTGCTTTGTAGAGGCTTCTCAATATGCCTGCCTACTACTTGTGATTGATTCCCAAAGTTAATGTAGATATCCAAGCCAGGTTTTCACTTGTACCCATCATGAATACGTGCACCCAGATGAGTGTGTGTAACTCAGTCCACTAATACTGCATCATCCACAATTTTTTCACTCAGAAATAAAAACTGCTTATTGGCATTAAAGCTAACAATCATTTTCATTACTGGTCTACTTTCCTACTTTTTTCCCCCACAGATTATCTGCCTTTGTTAACATATGGATTGAAAATTCCTTTGCAGATGAAGGGAGGAAAGGAAAGCAAACCTTAGTCCTGCGTACTGGCTGTTTCCAGTCAGTATTGAGTGCAATCACACTATAGGTGATAGTACATGAATTGTTCAAGAAGAGTTTGCCTTATCATCCAACCAGACATGCACTGAGAAGTTGTGTCATTATCTGGAATGAAGTCATGGAAGTCAGTTTTCTACTTACATCAGCCCTCACAACTTCCATCACTGAAAACTGGAGCATTAATTTAGTGTTTCAAACTGCCTCTTTAGTGACATGTATGAAATAGCTCTAAAGTATTTGGAAAAAAATCCTGAATGTTAGGATGTCCTGAGGTCCCAGACTAATCTGAAATTGTTACAATCCACACAGACATTGAATTATCTGAGAATTAGTCAGTTGTCCATCTCAGATTCGATCAAGGAAGAAGCAGCTGAAATGCAGAAAAAAGCTTCTATGTTGAATGATAAGATACTAAGTAGATTACATAACTTATGTGAAATCCCTGTGCTTTTTTTTGTGCCTTTGGTTTTTTTGGGTGTTTTGTTGTTTTGTTGGGGGTTTTTCTGTTTTTGTTTGTTTGTTTGTTTTGGGGTTTTTTTGTGGGGATAACTTGTTGTCCTGTGTAGAGTAAGGGTATCTCTGCACTCATGATGATTTTGGCCTTTAGTACAACACATGCACGCTCACAAATTTTTCTGTGCAACAGCACAGACAATTCTCAGTTGACAGAGCGGGAAACTGGTGGCAAAGAGGGAAGAGAAGATGCCATATTGAATATGATGGATCTGTGGATTCATAATCGATAAGCTATAGAAAATGCCACTATTGTGCTGGAGTTGAGCTGCTCTGCATGCAGGACATAATTTTGTGAGCTTAGAAGACCACACAAGAAATATTCCAAGTCGTTGCAGAGTGTCTCTGAATAAAGTCAACAGTCTGATGATGTTGGCCTTTCCCTTACTTCATCTGCTGCCACTCGTGGTACTTGGTTTTTTCCTGTGATGACTCAGACCATAATGGGCCTCAGGAGAAAAATCACCTCTTGCTCTGTTACACTGAGCAACAAGTCCCCTACATTCAGGACTGTCCCTCCTTCCCCATGGTGGGACAATGAGGCTGCACTGGATGATGTGCAACATCACACTTTCTCCAGGGTGGGTCTGACAACATAGCCAGCTTCACTGATGCTGTGTACAGAGCTGCACAGAGAGACATTATATATCATAAAACAGCATGTCCCCTGCAGCAGGGAGTCCCCTGACTCCTACAAGACTCAACTCAACATCCCCAGGAGCATAGGGATTTCCCCAAAGTACATGTGATTTCTCCAATGTGGGACCATGATCCATGTGACTTACTTGAAGATATTACAGAACTACAAGCCTGAGTACACTGCACAGTTCCACATAGAAACAACATCACAAAATATCAGACACAATCCTTAGCCAAAACGTTAGTAATCTAATTTCAGGATAGCACAGCCTCCTTCAAAACTGCGTATGACACCACTGTAAGAAAAACCACTGGAAAATTGTGACACGAGAAAGACAGCCAGCCCCAAATTTTGTATTAACCACAGCATCACATGATAATGACCCTAGGAGTCAAACAGCCACTGTGGAAAATCTTTGTTTAATCAGTTTTGCAGTGCTTAGAAATTTCTCTCCTTCACCCCAGAAAATATATGTATACAGTCTGGGTTTTTTCCTTTTTTTCAAGGTGATTTAGTGCATTTTGACTACTTTTGCACCTTTTGCATCACTGGAATCAAAATGTGTAGATAACTCTTTAGTATTTTATGTGTCTTCAGAAGGCTATACCCCATTCAGCTTTGGTTATATTAAGTATCAGAATAAGGGTAACAGTGGAATTGCTTCATTCCAAGGAGGGAATATTCTGTGCTAAAAATGCCCCAGGCAGCATGTAAATAAATTATTCCATTCCCTATGGTCTTTCTCCCCCAATTATTGTTAACCCCTCTTGAAAGACCATATGCAATGAAATTTATGAAGTCCTATACTACATGATCTAGGTGTCCTTTGTACTCTCTTCATTTTGAAATCTGGTGTAAGTTTAATTTTTGTTTTGATTTGGTTTAGGGTTTGTTTTTTTTTTGTTGTTTGCCTTTTTCTTAATCAGTTTGACTTGCTTAAAGATGGGTTAAATATCTTGAGTCCAGATTTGTTAAAAAAATTGAAGGACTGAGCTGAAATCTCCAGAAGCCAAACATTAGTAGAGGCTGGGTTTCCACTTAGTTCCATAAAAGAAGGAGATGATTTGTAATGCTATTTATTTATGCCTCTGACTAACAATTCCTGGTTTAAATTACAATAAATTTGAAAAACACACAATACCAAAGATCCACAGTCCTTTGAAAAGCAGGTTTTTTACTATGACTTTGTTATTATGTCTAAAAATTATGTCAGAAACTGATGGATGTTTGTTCTTTTTGACATTTGTGCAAAGGCATCTGTCATGACACATTCCTGGCTCTGGTCCATGACACTGCAGTTTCTAAAATATGTAGACATCTTCACATGCCCCCAAATTACTCAGTATCATTTAGTTCAAGTCTGCTTGAGCAAATTATTTGTTAGCTCCTGGGAGTCCTGTTTCTATGCTTTCCTGAGTAATAAAAAATACCACTAAGTTGGCAGATTGGCTTCTGGACTAAGCAATTTTGCTTCTGGGCTTTCCCTCAGATCTTTACTTTGAACTCCCCTGTAAGACCTCATAAATTAATAGCATTGTGCAAAGCAGGCATGGATTCATCACACACATACAATTGGTATGGAACCATATCCATGATTAACTGTGTCAGCCACTTCAACAGCATTCAAAGATGTTCTGGGGAAGGCAGAAGCAAAGCAAAATACTACATCCTGCTGAAACTGGGCAGAAGTTTTAAAGAAGCACGTAACTCATTTGTCCCAGCTGAAGTAGAGGCACTGAGGTGCTCCAGCACCACTTCCCAGTCAAACTGCAAGGGTCCAATGGTGAGGAGGAAGCTCAATTTTATGTTCAGGTGGATGGAAGCTATGTCACCATACCAGGCCAATCTACATGCTTTGGTTCATTTCTTTATTGTTATCCATCTACCTGAACATGACCTCCAACCACATACGCACATCTCTTTTAAAACAAAAGTTCACCTCCTGTAACTTTTGTGCAAATAAAGATGCAACCCATCTCTACTGTAGAAATTCATTGTTCGGAAAAGCCGTTTTGGACTGACAGAGGTTGGGGACCTCTCTCCTGAAGACATGAAGAAGATCCGCTACCTCTCCCTGATCGAGCTCACGGCCTTCTACGACGCGCTGGGCGTGGAACTGAAGAGGAACCGCGTGGAGAGGGTGCGGGGACGAGGTACCGTGTGTGGCATCTCCTTTGCAGTCATGCCCATCATGCGCATCAGCTTTGAACGAAGATGTGGCCTGTGTTTCCTCATTTTCACATTTGTTGTTATTTTTTTTAAGAGAATGGTCTTTTCGGTGTCCCTCTCACTGTACTGTTGGAGAATGATCAAAAGAAGGTTCCTGGAATAAAAGTACCCCTTATCTTCCAAAAAGTGAGTATCACTTGGCTGGCTTGGTCAATACGATTTGCTTTTCCATCATTTGCATTGACACTCAGAGAGTCATCAGATAAGAGAAGTTTCTGACGGGCATTACAGACTGGCAGGTGTCTACAGACTGTCTGATTGAATGTTGTGGTTTGAAAACTTTGTGACAAAGAGAGAAAACCTGCTCCTTTTTTTGGTTTTTATCTGTGGTGAGGACCCTTTTTGATTTTTGTTATGTGATACCATGCAGGAAACTTCAGGAAAAAATGTTTCCCTTTTTCATTAAAATAGAGAGCCAAGTAAAATTACATACATGTGTGCAGAAGTGGCAGAGATGAGTTATCTCAGGAGTTTTAATTTCACATTAATTCAAACCATTGGTATTACTTAGCTACTGTTTCCAGAACGGAAGTGGTATCTTCTCACTGAGGTTTGTACAACAAGATAGAGGTATTTAAATGAGGCGTTTGGCCATACAGGGACACCCTGTGAATGTCTTGGAGGCGGGTCCACAGACACAAGCACATGTGCAATTGCACAGATTTACACAGACTCAAAATGGCAACAGATTTCCCTGTAAATACTGAAAAAAGGAGAAGTGTTGGGGAATTACAGGGGAAAAACTGACACAACTTAGGCATTTACATGACTTTTCAGTTAGCTTCACTGCTGCCTTATCAAGATAACACTGGAAATTAGAAGAATCAAGGTTAGGGCAGGAAGCAGATCTGGTGATGAAAATCCAGAGCTGTATGATTAATGCTGGGGATTTTTTAAATTTCCTCAATGTTCAAAATTATGTAAAATCAAAACTGCTTTTTATTTTATTTTGTTTTTTAATAACCAATTGGAGTGGAATATTTAGTCTTCTATTCACAGAATTTTCAAAATAAAATATCCGGGGATGATTTTCTAATCTGAGTTCTCAGTTCCAAAAAGCCCATGTTATCTATAGACCTTTCCATTGTGCTCCTTGGGGCACAGTTAAACATTTCTCAGAGGTTATTTTTCCTTCAAAACACCATTGTGTTTAAGTATATCTGCTGTTTCATTAATACATGTACGTGTTAATTGTTCTATAGCAGTGCCAACTCTCAAGTCAAGGACAGAAGAGCCTATTGCATTAGCAGTTTTCTGTACTCTGCATACGCCTTACTTCAGAATCAGGACTGTGGAGACAAATTAGGCAGATTTGTTTTCATGAGCTGGCTAGATTTCATTAGCTAGTTCCATAGAAATGTATCTTTTTCAGATTAGTTTCAAGGATACCTAGACAGAAAAGGAAGTCAGGAGAATGATTAAGTGCTTCTGAATATTTTCCTGGGGTTTTTTGTGTCTTCTTTTAGCTGCTGCTCAAGCTTGAGGAAACAGGTTTGGAAACTGAAGGAATTCTACGGGTTCCTGGATCTGCGTCCAGAGTCAAGGTATACACCCAAGCCAGTTTTCCATCTTGTGGACCACAGACTCTATGTAAAATAATATAGCATACACACAAATTCAGACTGCACATAAATACTGATCTGTGTAGCTCAGCATTCCTACTCTTGCCAGTGAAAGGTCAAATTAGTTCCTGGGAACCAATAAATCGCAGACCATTTGGTCTATTACTTTGCTTTAGTTAATGTTCTATATAAAGCACAAACTTGATGTTGAATGTGATTTTTCTCCACAAAACTTTGAGACATCCTTTCTGTTTATCTCTTGTCATCCAAAATTGCTGTGATCTTATCTCTGTTTTAATTTATTTCAGAAATGCAGAGTTCCTAAACTGAGTGAACATCAGATAAAGATCTTATTCTATGTCATTTTAACCTCTGTGTCATTTTATTTTTCATTTATCGTCTGTGATCTTGCAATTTCATGTTCCAAGTGAGAGAAATTTGGCCTCTGTTCACTGTTGGCAGCCTGAAGTACTGCATTTTCACAGGCTATTTGTGGGCTATGAACACAGTATAATTGGCACCCAATAACCTGACACTGTGGGCCAGTAATATTTGGAATTGTTTCTCCAGACCAACTTCATTCCAGGAGCTGGAGGAGGCAAATTAGAAAAACAGGACAGTTTTTTGTTTGGTTGACTTTTTTTTCTGGGTTTAGTAAGGTCTATCTCTTTCCCAGAATTTTGCTTTTTTTTTTTTTCTTAGGCTTTTTTTGATCTGGTTTAAGCAACAGCTTACAGTGCATCCTACTGTCACGTTTTCTTCCTCAAAGAAGCTAGTTTTGTGTTCTGAGGCAGGAAGTCTCAGCACTGTTGCAGCCACACAAATGTTGGGGATTGCTAAACAATTGGGTGGGCTGAGGATCATAAGAAATGGCTGAATAAGAAAAAGTAGCATTACGTTAAACACACCAAAGGTAGGCAGCAGCATCCCAACTCCTTTGACTCTGCATTGATAAAAGAACCTAGAGCCTTGAAAAGTGCCACATCTGGCAGAAGGCAACTCCTAACTTGCCCTGTACTTTTCAGCTTCCTCATTTTTTCATTCAAATGCTTGAATGTTATTTCACACAATCTCAAATTTTTCCAGCCTTTCCATGGAGATTACATAGCAGGGTTCTGATCTAATTAAATCATTTTCATATTCTTTGCATACACTGTAGTGTGTCTTGCTCATGTCTTTTTCACAATCTGTATCCTGGGAGCTGCTATGAGATATGACTTCATATTCAATTCCTCTATACTAGGTGGTAAGTTAAACTGCCCATATGAAAGTTTTAAATTATTTGAGTTTTGGTTTCATTTGAGTCTGCTCAACAAACCAACAAGCAAGAGAGAGATTTATTTTCAAAGCAGATCCAGATTTCATCCTTCAAAAGCTTTCATACATTATTATGACATTAGGACTCGAGGGCATTCCAACTTTATTTCAGTCTTGTTTGGAGAAAGAAAAGGCATATGGAAATGATTAAAGGTTACTCTTCTATAAAACAATGAATAGAAGAAATTAATACAAGTTTTCCTCTGTAACAAAAGCTCCAGTGAACCAAAAATGTATGATGGTCTAGTAAAGGATCAGTCATGTTAAAAAAAAATTGCAACATGTATTTTAAAAGTATTAGATGCATACATAGATACAGGTATATGAGGAAGGGGAGGGAGGAAATTGAGTATATAAAATATATGCTTACCTGTATGGAGTGATAAATATATATATGTGTGTATGTATGTATATATATATATATATATGTATGTCAGAAAAGTGTTTGTGTTTCCAAAATCTTGCTTTCTATTTTTGTGGCTTTTTCCCAGTTCTCATCAGAAAAATGTGGAGTAGAATTCTGTCCTCTTGTGCTTTTGATGAGGTGAGGTTTTCTGTTCCACATTTCCAGCCAGTTACAGGAGAGAATTCAGTCTAGGTGTTTTTATAGATTATGTGCAAAGGATGTGAATACAGAGGAAGCTGAGATAGCCCAGATTAAAACCAGTAAAATGTGCTAGTAAAAATGAGACTTTAACATTTCATGCCAAATCCTGAACAACTTACTACTTCCATTTGTGCAACCATTCTACTTCTTTATGTGTGACTGTACTTGATATGTAATTTCCTTCCATTCATGTGAGGTGTGGCAAACAGAATTCATTTTTTTAAGTTTTTCTGCCTGAATGGACTGAACTTTTTGCATAATATTAAAGTACATCTGACAAAATCATGATCTGAAACCAAATATCTGCTGTGTATATATTTTGTCATAAATGGTCTCATAAAAAGCAGCAAAGAACTTCCTATGGATAGGACAGTGTTTGGCCAGTAATAATTGTAAAAGCTGCATTATTTATAGATATCTTTATATTAAAATATTGTCCTTCAGTCTTTTTAACTCAATTTTTTGAGGAGCTTGCATTTCTCAATCAGTGATCTGCATTTGAAGCCAAATCCTGTTCCTACTAGGAACCTTGCTGAGTATTTCCCTTTCACATGCCTGTTTTGAACACTGGCTAGTGACCCTCCAGAACTAAAATTACCTCTGTTATGGAGCAGGATGCTGCCACTGGAGAACAAGGGGATTAAAGGAAAACCCAAAATGGTATAATCATCATTTCTATCTTAAATCTCTCCTGTGCTTTCAGAGGTTTGGGGGTCTTTTTATGCATTAAGGTTTTTCTGACAGTAATGGTTTTGTATCTTTATTTTTCTACAATTTGACCAAATCTAACTATAATTATTCTAACATAAAACTTCCTTTCAAAGATGGGAAGACCTGAATTTTAAGCCATTTGCTCAAGACCCATGGATTCAGACCATCTAGCAAGTTCACTGGCAGTGAAGAAGAAACACTACTCCTTTGTGACTTAAGGGTCAAAACCTCTGGAGAGTGTTTGAAACAAAAGAGCAGCTGTGCTAACTGAGTTTTCTGCTTCTAGTCCTAAGACATTGCAGAAAATTGCCTTGCTTTAAGATAGTTCAGATTGTTCACTGGCAGAAATCTAGCTGTAGCAAACCAAACTTAGCCTGGGTTGCCAAATATCTGCAGGAACTTGACTTGTTAACCTGCTCTGAATGCCACATGGCTGTACCTAGGCTGTCACTGATTTAGGGCTGCTTTAATTCAAGCACTGTACAACCCTGCCTGCTGCTTGTAGAGGGATTTCTGAAGTGATCACAAACTGCTGGATCAGCAGCAGTGACTCAAAGCCAAACGTTTATTTTATCTTTCAGAATCTACATCAAGAACTTGAGGCAAAATTTTATGAAGACACTTTTGACTGGGACCAAGTACGAAATAATGATGCAGCGGGACTGCTGAAAATGTTTATAAGAGAACTCCCAAGCCCACTCTTCACAGTAGAATATCTGCCTGCATTCATCACACTTGTAGAAAGTATGTGGATATGGACTGATAATATGATAAAATGCAAGAGTAGACATTACATTTTTTCTCTCTCTGAAGTATATAGAGAAAAGTCATGTAATTTTATTTTTTCCTCTGTAGCAGAGAGAAAAACAGACCCAGTGCTTTGCCTAAACATTTTGATTTTCTGCAAGATTTTGTTTTCGAATGAGAAAGGTGTCTGCATTCAGCTATTAGCACAGGCTTTTTGTGTGAACAAAACAACTGTTTAGTGTAAAAATTGAAACAGTGATTAAGTAATGACTTTCATATATAGACTCTGATTCACCTTAATTGTAGGTTTCACAAATGAAAATTTCTGCAAGGTAAACTCAAATGACTGTCCTTTATCTACAGGACCTACTGGACCTATTTTATTTCTGGTAAAGTTTATGTTGAGGTCAGACCATTGGTACAGGGATATGTATGAGCACAGAAAGGCTCAGGCAGCTGGGCTTTGTTTTCAGTGTACATACACCCTCTCAATCTCAGTACATTTTGTTAATTTCTCTTCCAGGAAGAATGCAATTGTACCTTGCCATGCCTATGACTTCACTGTAAAACACTCGAGCTAGGACAGACTGAAAGTCTCAGGATGGTGAATTTATTAGCAAATTGGTGCAGAAAACTGGGGATCTCTACATAAAGTTGCAGTCACGCTTTCAGTGTCTCCAAGAGTAGCTTAAAGGGCAGAAGGAGGTGACCTCTTCCCATAAACTTTACATACCTGAGTCTGCTCCTCGTGACTCCCAGTCTGCATGCAGTTACAATGGCTCAGCAGTTTGGAGAAGACTGTCTGTGCAGAATAAAGTGACTTTATTCCCTACAACAAATACACGGATATCTAAGACTAACTAGCTATTACTAAAAAATACTGGATTGTTACTATGTAGATAGAATTTTGTAGTGCCTTGTGTCCCCATGTGAGAAAGATCCAAGATGATGAGGAAAAACCCACTCATTAAGGTGATTTTATACTTGGGGGAAAGTGTATGGTTAATCAACACCTAAGCATGCTAGTCTCAACCAAGCACTAGCTGGTATTTCTACACTGCTGACACAAGGTTTTCAAAACAAACCAATTGCAGTGGGGATTTCAAAAGCATTAATTATTCATGTCCTCAGAAATCTCCAAGATCAAGTTACAACTACAAGCTTTGCATCTGTTGATCATGCTGATGCCTGAAGCCAACAGAGACACAGCCAAGGTAAGTTCTTCATTTGCTATCACCCGCCATCTGTGGTGCTTTTGACTTTTAAATGAGAGACTCATTTTTTTCAGATGCTACACCAGGAAAGTATTCATCTGTGTTTTTTATTATTTCCTTGAAAAGGTGTTCAAATTTCCTGGCTGTCATTTCTTTTACAAGCAATAAAGAAATAGTTACTGGGGGTATCCAACTGCTGGATCTCAGGCATCATTACTATTAATTTCTAATTTCATTTCTAATATTCATTTCATTACTACTACTCACTTAGTTTGGACAAAACAGGTCCAGTTTCTGGATTTTCTGTATAACTGAAATTTTCCAGGATTAATTTAAAAGAGAAGCTGCCCTCTAGGAGCTTGCCTAGTGTGCTCCTGGTACTGGAAGTGTTCCCAGGGCATTGGACCAGACTGCAGAATGTAGTCCAAAGTAAAAATGTGCATCTTCAGTACAGATTTCAGGACCTCACCCTCAGCTAGCTTGCCTTACAAACCCATGCCCACCCCCATGTACTACTTCCTGATACAAACACAGTGGCTACAAGCATTTTGGATGCCTGGAAGTTCACAGATCTGACTGCAGCTATATCCTGACTGTAGGAGACAGTGGTTGCATCTTTGGGCCTGTTTCTACATCAAGGAAACCTGAGTGAACAAGCTTTCTAGGAACCTCTAGACATTTAATCAGGTCCCCTGCTATCAGGACCATGCAGGTCTCCTGCCTCTGAAAACCTTTCACTAGTCAGGTTAGATACAACTTTATGAGTTCAGGTGCCTTCTTTACCTGTATTTATGTATAAAATTGTATGTACAAGGGATAAGAACAGCAACTGTCTTCAAAGCAGCTGGAGATCTACTAGTGCTCTGTAAAGAATGGGGGTTGTTTCTGCTACCAAAGTTCATTTGGGTATAGAGCTGCATATGTAAAACACATGCTAAATACTACTTTATTATTAATTAGGCTTCTGTACAAAAATAGGAGTGATGACAAAACTCCCTACCACAGCTCCACTCTCTTAACTTCTCCAACACAGTTTCTATTTTGTAATTCTTGGGTATGTAAAAATATCTTAATTGCTATGTCAGGGTACAAAGACAGTGGTTTTAGTGGTATGGTTTTTGTGGTTTAACCGAGAGGCAGCTAATACCTGTCATGGTTTAACTCTAGCCAGCAACCAAGCTCATGCAGCTTCTTGCTCATTCCCCCATCAGTGAGATCAGGGAGAGAATAAGAAGGGTAAAAGCTGGAAAATTCGTGAGTTGAGATAAATGCAATTTAATAGAAAAACAAAAGTTGTTCATGAAAGCGGAGCAAAAAAGGGACCTCACCACTTCCCATGGGCAGGCAGGTGTTCAGCCATCACCAGGGGAGCAGGCCTTCATCACATGTAACAAGCTACTTGGGAAGACAAATGCCATCACTCCAAAAGTCCCCCCTTCCTTCATCTTCTTCCCACCTTTTTATACTGAGCCTGATGTCACATGGTCTGGAATATCTCTTTGGTCACCTGTCCTGGCTGTGTTTCCTCCTGATTTCTCATGCACCTCAGCAGTGTGGCAGTATGAAAAGCAGAAAAGGCAGCAAGTCCTACTCAGAAATAAGAAAAAAAAAAATCTATATTACAAACACTGTTCAGCACAAGTCCCAAAGATTATCCCATATCGGTCAGCGTGAAAAGAAAACTAACTCTACCCCATCTAAAGCCAGCACACAGCCATTCCTTCACTCCTCCCCACCCCCCAATGGGATGGGTGAGAAAATTTGAAAAAGAAGTAAAATTCGTGGGTTGAGACAATAACGGTTTAATAGGGCAGAAATGAATGGGAAAACAATAATGATTAATTAATTAGAACACACAAAACAAGTGATGCACAATGCAGTTTTCCACCACTCAGTGACTGGTGCCCAGCCAGTTCTTGAGCAGTGGGCCAAGACCAGTTTTCCCCACAGTTTAGATACTGAGCACAATGCCATATAGTATGGAATATCCCTTGGGACTCAGCTCTCCAGGCTGTGTTCCCTCCCAAGCCCTTGTGCAACCCCAGCCCCCTTGCTGGCATGGCAGCATGAGAAAATAAAGATTACACTTGACTAAGCGTAAACACTGCTTAGCAACAACTAAAACACCAGTGTGCTATCAACATTATTCTTATCCTAAAGGCAAAACACAGCCCTGTACCAGATAAAAGGAAGTAAAGTAACTCTATCCCAGCTGAAACCAGAGCAATATTGCAGGACTCATTGGTAGACCCCAACTCTAACCATAGCTACAGACTGTGCTATTTAAACATTCAAGCAAAATTCTGAATGAGCTACCCAAAAGGGGAAATTGATTTCCTTTCCCTCTGACAAGCATGTGCAGAAGTAACATCAATGAACAACCACTTAGCTCTTCTTGCTTTTGTTATCCCAGAATAAAGGTTTGGGGGTTGCTGGCAGAAATTTCAGGTTGTATTACACGTAGGACTGGTGCAGATTTGAAGAGAGACTAATTTCCCTGAGTGACTGTGATATAAAAAGCATTGGCCAGATACATTAAAATGGACATTTGGTAATCTGTGAAGAAAGTTAACTATTCCCTTGCAATACGTGTACATTTTACCTCTACTGTAGGATTCAGAGCCATAGTGTAGACACTGTATTTGCCTTATAAATTTCGGATTATGCTCTAAGTGATAGATAACTTATTAATGTGTATTTTGATAACATTAACTATTCTTCTGTGGTTGACATAGGTTGTTGTAACAACAAGTGTCAAAGTAATCCAAATACAATGAAAAAACCACTAAATTTCACCTCCAAGTGCAAATATAACAGCCAGACATGTGCATTTGAAAATGCTGCATTTCAAAAGTAAAATATTCCCTGAAATTAAACAAGTACTGTTCTTTTCCAGGCCTTTCTTCAGTTCCTGAAGAAGGTGGTTGCTAATGAAGGGAAAAACAAGATGAGTTTGTGGAATGTGTCTATGATTGTTGCACCAAACCTCTTCATCTACAAAGGGAAACGTGCAAACCAACAAGAAATGCAAGCAGCCGCCACCACCGCGCACATTGTGAGGCTTTTAATCCGGTACCAGGACATCCTGTGGACAGTGAGTAGTGCTGGTTCCGCCTTTATGGTTCCATTACACTGCAGTGATTTTGCTATATGCAGGACATGTGCAGAAATCAGAATAAACTGACCTTCCACAGAGAAACAGTTTCTTTAGAAACTGACTGGAGTCTTCCATATATAGAATGGGGTACCCTAACAGATATTTCTGGATTGAGAGTTACCTTGCTTATCTAAGACATCTATTTTAGCATCAGTTGCCTTCTGGAAGTACCTCTCCCACACCATTGTTTATACAGTGATGCACAGAAGAATGATTTAATCTGGATGTATAGGTGATATGTCTAAACTTGAATGTGATTAGATGTCTGCTTAAAGTCTAGCCCACAATAAAACAGGACAAAAGTGTGTACAGCTTTTTGGGCTTCTAAGGTTGGCCTGAAGATATTGACAGTCTCAGCTCGTTTTCTCATAGCAGAGGGAGGGTATAATGGGGATTGCAAAGACTATCTCCTAATAAAGCTCCTGCAGCTGCAAACATCACTTTAAAGTTGCATATGGCATGAAATATGATCTTCAGTTTCATCAAAGGAAAACTGTAGGTTGTTACAGGAAGCTACTGATTGCATGTATCTTCTAGGAATAAACAGAGTTTCTGCTGTCTAAAATTTGGTGCCCTTCTGAAGACCCGACACACTGGGGGAAAATTACTGTATATTCTAAGATCTGGTTTCCTCCCTCTAGGTCCCATCCTTCCTTATTTCCCAAGTGAGAAAAATGAATGAGGCAGCAATGAACAACAGCAAGAGACAGTTGATGTTTGACAAAGGAGTGAGAAAACTTCTGAGGAGAAAGACCATGGAACGGGAGAGACCTGAAAGACCAGAGGTGTGACAAAAAGCAGGTTTTAAGGGAACTTTAAACAGACTCCCTCCTTTATCTCATTAAAGATTCTGGGTGTGGGGAGGAAATTTTGCTGTACAAAATAAGATGATTTGAGAGTCATCTTGAAAGGTGTGCTTCCCAGTCCAACACTCCAATAAGACAAAGTTTTGGGAATAGATTGAGAAAATGTAAGGAAGGCAGAATGATTTCCAGCAGCCAAAGCTGCCAAGCTGTTTTTTAACCTGTTTCATAAGAAATGGTTATGTGTGGACTGTCTCTGACAGTGATGATTTGTAGATACTCAACAAATGAATGGATCTATAGCTGAGTAGTAGGATAATCTATATTAGGATTAATTGCATTTATCCATGTCCTGATACAGGCCACTTGATATTCTCCTTGCAAGCTTTAGTCTTAGAGCTTTGCACTAGCTTTGTAAGCAGAGAAAATTCAGTTTGCCTACCATAAACACCTAAACTGTGTCTAAATGTTAAGCGCATAGTGAGGTAGATTGTGCTGTTATTCCCTGTATAGTCAGGTAGATATTTTGGAGGATTTCCTGGGCTCCAGAAGCAGTTTTGATTTAAGAAAATCTGACAGAAAAACCTTTCTTTGAAGGTCTTAAAGCCACCAAATTTTATCTAATGCCTAGAAACAGAGATTATGGTTAGATCTACTTGGAGCACGCTGCTTTGATAGACAACTAAAATTATTTTACATATTAGGTGCAACATACAGTTTGGGCAACAAGACATGTTGTGTCTCTATGCACAACATCCACAGTCCCTAAGGCAACTTACATGCATTTCCATGTATTAACTACCTTTAATAACCTGAAGATGAAGTATTTAGAGTCTTCCATGAATGTTTAAAAGAATTAAGACTGGTGAATTGTAAAAGTAATCAAGGAAACGGTAAAGGACTCTGTAGTTCTTGAAGAATAGTCTTGAATAACAAAAGAAAAGCCAAACTAGGAAGGAATGGTATACAAGGTTATGAGAAATAGAGAATGAGCCACCTAGTACAAACAAGAGAGAAAATGCAGAAGGTAATGTATGGGGGAAAAAGTAGAAAGATAAATGTTATTTATGAGTGGTGAATCCATTCTAATTCACCTTTCTCAAGAATTTGCCAGCACTGACTGAAGTGTTTTAGGTAGGGTTGGACATACATTGGTGCTGCAGATAGAGACATAGATGTTGGTTTAAAATGGCAATGTAGACTACTGTGATGCAAAGTTAAATTCAGCCTGGGATGAACACAGATAGACTCCTTCTCTGAGGAGAGTCAATTACTGAAGTCATTGCACCTTTGGGAAGACAAGTCCATTGATCGGAGTAATTTGCTTTACATCTAATAAAAATGAGGGTAGCCATGGCAAGGAGCTGAAATATGAGGGGTAAATTGGAGGCAAATTCTGTTTGGATAACTGAGTTTAATGTTGAGAGCACTTAAAGCAATCCCCAGGTCTCAGATGTTCTAAATTACACAGAGACAGAGACTGGAGAGACTATTGTGTTCTGGTCAGCATGGTATTAACTGGATTTGAACTGGAATGCAAACCTTGCTAATTGATTTATCCACCATTAATCATGGAAGAGTGCATAAACTTCATAGATGATCGTTTGAACCCTACACAAGGTCAAATTTCAAATTAACAGAAACCATATGGTACTTGATGTTTTACTGTACACACACTTGAATCTAGTCGAAGATACAGGAAGCAGAAACAGAGAACTGGATCTTTATGCCTCAGGAGAATTTCATCTTTAGAAGAACAGATATTCTAAATAATTTTAATAATTTTTATGTTTTCAAATAAGCAGTTGGTCCACTGACTAATGTTAACAGAAGTTGAAGTTACAATTCAAGGGCTTTACCCTGTTGCATTTATGTGCTACTTACCAAAGGCTTTGTGCCTTTGTGTTGTATTTGATTTGTGTCTACAGATTTGCATTTGTATGACTGTAAATGTCTTTTGAAGAGCCAGGTGAATGCAGGACAGTGAGTTTTGCAAGCAACCTCAAATGAGGTTGCAGATCTGAATTGAGCTAGAGCAGTTATTTGTCTTAGACTTACTCTATTGAATATTGATTTTAGGGAGCTGTCACTTTTCCTCCATACTTGCAGTCTGACATACCCGAGGGGGTGATAAGAGTTTATGCTCCACTGCATTCAAAAGTCTCTATGGCAATTCAACTCAACAGCCAAACAAAAGCCAAAGACATCCTGGCTCGATTCCACTGTGAAAACAGGTGGGTAAAGTAGAACATTTTGTTTTTCCTGAACAACAATGTCAGAACTGTAAATGAATAGATTGTTCCCTCTTCAGAGATTCATAGGTTTACAAGAACTCTTTTTCTAATCTAAAAGTTCAAATTTATGGTTATGTTGGTCAAAGAAATTTTAACCACTTATCTTAGTCTTTCTATTTTACTTAGTAATTGGCTCCTATACAGAATCAATCAATCTACCCTCCCTTACATCACTATTAAAAATGTACATTAAATATATATTTATATATTTTTTATATAATAATATATAAATATATATTTTGGTTTATATTTTATATATATTTTAAATATTATTTCATATTTTGCCACATAGAGAACCCAAAGGGATTGCCCCACATCTATCCATAAGTCTAGAATGTTTTTATTTCTGTATGGTAATAATTATTAACAGTTATTGGAAATGGTAAATTGTGTCTGAAAGTCTTTTCTGCAAAGTCTTCCCATGTTACTACATAAATCTGCTCTTTGAATAAATAATATAAAATAAATAATATAGAAGGTTTAGTTGACTGTGATGCAGTAACCTACCTCTGTAGCAGATTCTTTATTCTGCAGTGGTCCATTCGGCAGAGGTTGTTGGTTTCGATAAGACAGATCAAAGGGGGAAAAATGTCAAACTTTAGCTTACTATAGATGATGGGTGATAAAGCAGTGGTTACAACAGAAAGACAAACTGAAAGGTTTTTTTTCCATCCTAGCCGTGGATCATCACAGAATGTGAGAGGCCAGATCCAAAGTTTACATGAAATTGGAGGAAATATAGGTAGGTCTCAATTTTGAAAATTAATTTTAAATGTCCTTAACCTCTTAAAACACCTCAGGGCAACACTGTTTCGACACAGCTGGGTCTCTCCTGTTCTCCAGTCCATTTGAGGAAAGGAGCCGGACACAAAAGCTGTTAGAATCGATGTCATTATTTATTCCAATAATGCGACAGGAGGGGGACCCCACAGGAGAGAATGAACCCAGCGGCTGGATCTCAGCAGCACTTCTTACAGTCTTGCCAAATTCATCTGACCTTTTGCTTACCTGTCTCACTCCTGTAACCAAGCATTCCATGAGTAAGAGATCCTCAGTCTTCCTCTTGCAAGCACATTCCACCTTGCTGTCAAGCCTTTTCCCAAGACCTCTTTCTTTCTGTATGTATGTAAGGGTTGACCTCCCGAAATAAAACCCAACGGAATTGTGAATTCAGCCCCTGCACGTATGGGTGTTCTACACTGACACTAGTCTGTGTGCTTTATTTAGATTGCAGATTCCTTGCAATAGGGATTTTGTCTTCTGTTTCATGCAGTGACACTTCATATAACAAAAACAATGGCTTAACCCACAAGTTTCTGTCCTAAAGGTCAAAAAATATATTTTAATTTGATATTACACAATCCTGGCTCTCTCCTTTCCATGTTCATACCAAAATTCCAGATGGTCTCTTGGAGTCAGTTGTGAATTATCTGATTAAATTATTCCTTGTTTCTTCTAGATTCAGCTCTACAGAGTTCTGTAAAGTTATTACAAAACGTCACAGACTTACTTCAGCAGCAATCCAGAATCAGTCTTTATTACTGATGATAAAATAAAATTAAATTGGACTATTGATTTGCTTTGCCTGTCCAAACAAGATGACCAGTTGATGCTTAAACAGAAAAAAGATCCTAAAAGCCTTGTGAAACAATCCAAAATATTCCTACCATGGTCTTCCAAAAATCAGGACATTTAATTTGCATCTTCATTTAAAATAATTTTTATAGTCCTAGATCCTTCAGGGTACCTTAGTCCACTGATTATGCATTAATTCATTTATATTGCTTTCACTTGAATAAAATCATTAGGACCCCAGTGACCTTATAAGTAACCGTACAAAAATTTTACCATCATCTTGTGTCACAGCAAAGTAACCTCACCAGTGAAATTACTTCATTACCCCATGTAAATGCAATATAGTCCAACAAATCAATTTAACTCTAGAATTTATTGCCTTATTACTCAACTAAGAGGCACAAAATCCTCATTCTGGCAAAGGCAGCCACAACCTCCCAATCACCAGCTAATGAAACAGCCGGAGTGCAGAGGATTTATTTATTTTTTTTTAACCAGCAGATTGGCAACTCCCAAAAACCTTGTTAGAGTCTCAGCATTTCTTTACAAGATCCTACTGTATGGGAACACATTGTTTACAGAGCTACTTTTTCAGCATTTAAAAATAGCGTAGGAGTCAGAGAGTTGTAATTCCAGTTCAGTAAATGCAAATAAATAAAGCCCCCTATACTGTAGCACTTACTCTAACAGTGTTGTTGATGCTTCTAAAGAGACCATATTCACCGTTTGACTAAATGTCTTGTCCATTACTCAAGACATCCTGCCTGGAAGTGACAGTGAATTCATGACTGTCACAGGGTAAAATCACTGGCAAATTTACCAGAGGCCCTCTCTGTATCCAGGCACGGTGTTAGCTGGATGGACACACCAAACTAGGCTTGCTGTGTGCAAGTCAGAGAAACATTCCAAGGACATTTTAACACAGCTCTGTCCCTGTGTGCTCAGAACATCCTATGACTCATGGCTGACAATCTCCTTTTCAGGTCAGCACTGTTTGGACCCAGATGCGTTCATGCTAGATGTCTACCGTGCAAATCCTCAGGCAGAATGGGTGATAAAACCAAAAGCCAGCTGAAGCAGAAGGCAGCAGTATACTGGACAAAAGCCAAATGGACAAGAGTGATGCCTGTCATTTTAAGCAGCTCTTGCAGAGACAAAACAAAATGGTAGCTACAGGACATCATTCCTTCCTACTGTACTGTCTAACTGATGGTCAGCACGTAGTACTTTTGGTATTCCAGTTTCCAAACCATCGGAAAAATAATCACATTAGTTATGCTTTCATATGGATTACACTTGTGCCAGCTGGCCCAGGAGGTGAGGAGGGCAGACCAAGGTACGGTGTTCGTTTCCTGACCTGGTGTTAGAACAATTTTTGGAAATAATGCAGTGGCATCAGATGAATGAACCACTACTGACCACAGCATAACACAGAAGCATGACAGAGACATTGGAGAAGGGAAGGTGTCTGTCAGGCATGGAAGGTGGAAGCTCAACATGCAGTAGTGCCAAGACAGCTGTATGAAACCCAAACCTTTCTCCTGAAAGTAAATGCATAGTGTGTGTTACTGTAATACTGGTGTCTCTCAGTCACTCCCCATGAGTACCTGATACTGGGGGTGGGAGGCAGGAGGAGGAACTATAGACAGCTGTACTGCTCAATTTATGTACCACTGTATAGCTCACTACCAGTCTTCCAAAATCATCCCTCTGGATCCGTCAGCTGTGTGCAAAATTGTAATGCCAGAAACCACACTTCCTTCCCTTTCCCTCTCACACTAGTTTCAGGAGACAAAGGCTTAGGTGAGAAGGGGCATATGCCCCTCGCTCTGCCTTTTACTTGATACTCTCAGAATTAAATCTGTGGAATGACAGACTGTGAGATGTGTTAATGGTGCCACTTACAGTCATCACCTTTTTTGTTAAACATTATAGTTTCTAATTTGTAACCTAATTCTTTTTATTTTGTTTATTTTAGCTTTAATATGTAAGCAATTTTTATACTCTTCAGCAGCATCAACAAGAGAGATCTTTGTTCAGGACTTGTATAATACAGCATGGAGAAGAAACAGGGCTTCCAGTGAGAAAAGGGATTTAATAATTTACACATTAGGTCTTTAAAACCGTAGCCAATCTAGGCCCAGTTGTGCTGGGGGTTTTACAAATACACAGCAAATTGCCGCTGGCATGCAGTCTAAGCAAACACACAGACTGATGGGAATAGTGGGCTGCAGCTGCATTGAGAATGTCAGATAGGATTTCTGATTTAGAGCTAGTCACAAGAACAAGCAATGTTCTTCACTCAGTCATCTCACTTGGCCTATGATGAACTAAAAGAGGTTTGTTAAGTAGGGAAATCAAAAATCTCTGGAAAAGAGCAAATATTTTTTTCATCTCTCATATGCAGTAAGTGGGAACCAATGCCTTCAACTGCACTGCCATGTGCCCATCATTAGATGATGATGTTGTGCAGTGAAACCACCCCTAGCCTGAGCAATGGTTTTTGTTCCTGATCTGGACACAGGGATGAGGCAGAAGCTCTGTTTATTACATAGCAATTTAAAAGCACTCTGAACCAAGTCCTCCAGGTGAACATAAAGTTGGCTATCCTCTGGAGAAAGTCTGTAACTCGTGATGCTCTGCTGAAGCTGTGCAATGAGGATCTGAACCAGAAGGAGAGCCTCTAAAATGTGTCGAGTTAATTGTGTTCTCCAGTAGTTAACTTTCATTGTTAGTGGTCAGTGAAAGAAATCAACATTGAATCAGTAATTTTACCAGCAGCAATAACATCTACAGAGGGCAGACCCTGTTTTCTTTCTTATCTTCTTGATAAAAAATTAGCAACATTAGCAAACAGTGACATTTTTAACTTTCTGGTTGTTTTGGCTTTTTGTTTGTTTTTTTTGTTTGGTTCTTGTTTGTTTGGTTGTTTTTTGTTTTTTTTAATTTTGGTTTTGTTTTTCCTTTTTCTTCTTAACACTAAGGGAGACATAGTTGCAGCCAGGAAAAAAACAGGACTGTTGTATTATAAAATACACTCCTTATTTTGACAGCTATTTATTTTAGATATACAAGAGACAGTAGATCTGTAGCTTGTTTATAGGACTAAGCATAAACGTTTTGTCGTGTGCTTTGCTCCCGATACCCTTTAGTTCCCTCTGTGGCCATGGACAGCTCTTTCTGCTTATGCTGCCCTTGTCTGTCAGCTGCAAAGCAGGACTAGTACTTTCCATATAAAGGCAACATAAGAATTAGTTGAGTTAAATTCTACTCTCAGATGTAGCCAAACAATTCCCTGAGCAGATCAGGAGTTATAAACATCCATCTGGGAAGGACAAACTCAGCAAAGATTTTTTATGTGGAAAGTGCTTTGAATACAAAGAGAATCATATAAATGCTAAGCATCATTGTATCTATAGCCAACTAAAAGGCATTCTGTGACTATACAGAAAGGCTAAACATTAAGGAAATAATTTGAAATATCATAGCGAATGAGCTAACTTCATACAATACTTTCAGACAAATACATTGACCTCCTCTACCTTGCCCACTCACTTCACTCAGTGTTCTCAATGGCTGTGCCAGGGAAAGGACAGAACAGCCCTGTGTTCATGCTGCAACTCACTCAGCATGTTCTGGACCTCATCAATGTTATTTCTGAAATAGATCTCCCTGCATTCTGTATAGAATACAAGGGGGGTTTGGAAGACTTTTACCACTTCAGAACTTAAGGAAGTCAAATATGATGTAATAAAATCCATCCTGTGAGCTCTTGTTTTATGCTAAAACTGCCTATAAATTTGTAAGACATGCATATTAGCAGATGAATTAGATTCTACATAGAGTGGCAAAATACCTCCTGTCTCTCAAACAGAATGTCAGAATTCTCTTTTGATACAAATGGCCCTAATGACCCATTTGTAGTGTTTAATACTGTTCCACATTAAGTTGTTTTGTATTGTTTTGGTACACTAACTTGATTTAATATGCAGAAGACAAATGTAACAAGCTCAATACCATTTTGAAATATGAGGTCTTAACTTTAGGTCTTACAATTCAAGATGCTGGTGGAGGCACGAGGAATTTTGTTCCTTTTAATAGAAGCTGAAGTCAAAACTAAGTTGCAAGAGGATTGTCACCTAACAACATATATGGAAAGCTATTAGTAAGAAAATGGTAACAAGCAGGGAGAAACTTACTGAAATTCCAAAGATGCCTCAAGCATTTATAGACTCCACGGTTCTACAAGGACAGCATTTTGCATATCAACACAGAAAGAGAGAGAGAGAGTATTGTAAAAAGCAGGTGTTGCAAAACAGACTGGAATACTTTAACTTGTATGTGCGGCGAATGTCATTAGAAAGTGTGCATGTGTGCAAATGTGTCTGTGTCCATGTATAATATTAACTACCTCACTCTGCATTTTCCAGGAAAAATATTTTGGCTTAGACGTTTACTACTTAATCTATTATCAATTTCACATTAACACTAACAAAGTATTTCTTTTTGTATGAGGCAAGATTTGAAATTACAAAAAAAGATCTAGTAAAATACATGTTTCGGGATGTGGTTGAAATTTTATCCAAATCACGTTGCCTAAATTATGCTTGTAATGTGAACCTTGTGAGATCAGATGTTGGGGTTAATAGACAATGAATACAAACACACGGTGATACATTTTCATTTTTCAGTGGGTTTCTACTCATGTGTGTCTTCTCTGGAAAATAATACAATGCCACTAATCAAAGTGTTTGTATGTACGTTTCCCTTACAATCCTCATTATGTTATGTGTTTTGTTGAAGTATGCCAACATGTAAGTGTATTTGTACAGCAGAGTGCGTCCACTGTATTGTATCCATGTTAAAAATAAAAATAATACAACAAAGCTAGCTCTTCAAATCTAAACATGTGTATTTTGGATAGAAGCAGGGGGCAGAAAAGCAGTAGTGTATCTGTTTTAAAAGCAACTGTGTTGTTACAGCACCTGAACAGCTGTACAGAGGACCATGGTCTGCCACCCTTGCTGAAGTGGAGGAGCTCTTTGCTCCAGAAGCTCTTCACTTGGACTACCTCTATGCAATGCACAAAACACACTGCTTGGAATCCTGCCTCATTGAAAGTAATGGCAAACTGCTTTGGAATTTCATTTCAGCCAGTATTTTTTAAACTAGTACAAAATACATAGAGAGAAACTAACTTTAGAACAAATTGTACAAATGCATAGTAAAAGCCAAATAAAATTGGAAGGATCAAACAAAAATACTGCTAGTTCAAAGAGAAAAAAAAAAGGGGGGGGGAATGGAAGTAATTTGAAAAGAACTATGTTTTTTACAGATGCATGTTGCAGTATGAGACACATTTGTCACTGCTCAATGATCTGGCCAGTTGATGAATGGATGTCCTTACTTGATTGAGATTGATCACAATTTCCCCAGATTTGGGCTGGCTCAAGAACAGCTACTGGAAAACTCATTTGAGAAACAGAGGCAGGCACAGTAAGAAAAGACAAAGATACAACTGCAGGCTGGCCTCCAAACTGCCTCCCAGTGTCCGTAAGAAACACTGATTTCCAAAGAATGATGCATAAGTTTGCATTGCCAAAATAGATAGTTTTTTCCCAAATAAGACCCAAATTGTTTCTTTAGCAACACATCACTTCACAGGCATCTCTGTGCCATAGAGATGCTGCTCGTTCTGAAGCTGATTCCATGAAAGCATAAACAGGAACATAATCCATCTAGCCAGTGTATCTGTAATAAGCATCAGAAGCACTGGATAGTAAGGCAGAAGGAACTGGAGCTACCCTGTGAGGTGTAACTAAGAAAATTCTATTCATTAAACTCTGAATCTGAGACCTTCAAAATTTTGCATTTAGTCAGTCTCCTGCTCCCTCTGCTGGACTATGTCCACTTACATTTCATATAATCAGAGTCATATAATGGCCCAGATTGGAAGAAGCCTTAAAGATTATCTAGTTCCAACCTCCCTGTAGTGGGCATACTTGCAACTTCTCAGCCTTCCAGCTATTTTTCTTCTAACTAAAATACATGGACAACTGAACTACATGAAATAATGCAGTTTATTGTAGTTTTATTATGTGGTCCAAAATTATTACCTTCTTACAAAACCACCAACACACAATAAAATGAAATACTGTCAAGTAATCAAAAGAAAACATACTGTAAACACTGATTAATAAAAATTCCCAAAATAAAAATATCCAATTAATGCCATTTAAATTGTTGTAGAGGTATTTGTTGTTTAAAACCATCTAGTTAAAATGCAGACATTGAGCTTCTGATTAAAAAAAATAAATGACCTGAGCTGGAAAACTACCAGAAAAATCAAATAGATGGCAGTTCTTATCAGTTCTTCTTTTCATTACAAAATGAGAATGCAAAATAACAGATAGAAAAAAACAAAAAAAACAAAACAAAACCCAACAAACCCTCTGTCAATCCAGTTGGGCTTTGCTACAGTTCAGTGCTCAGCCCCAGGGCAGGAATGAGGAAACACTCCACGCAGGTCAAAAGCTCTGCTAAAGTCAAACAATTCTGTATGTTGGCCCTTGGTCAAAACAAGGTTCCTCAAACAGCCATGGAATGAACTCTTGTTTGTGAGGCAGTTTTGCTTGACATCAGCTGAAAAACAAGCATGAAATATGTAAAATCTATTTCCACCAAACTGAAAAAATACAAAGATCCAGGTTATTAAAATTCTGCCCCTCTGAAGCGACAGATAAAACCATCACCTGAGGAGCATCAAGTTCCATTCATGTCTGGACGAACTGTGACATCACAACAAGGATGGTCACTGCTCTTTTCAAGCATAAGCCATGCACGGCAATAACTTGGCAGAGTTTGCAGAAATAGTTCTTGCCAGGGGACAGTGGAAGATGAGAGGGAAAAACAGAGGAGAAAGCCACTCTGCATGGTGTTTTTGAAGTTAAAATAGAAACTAGCAGAATATGAAGCAACAGCTGAGCTGTACACAGTCACAATTCCCATGGCAAACTAAAAGGGAGCACATGTTAAGAGTCACTCTTGTGGGAGTGAGTGCAGGAGGGACAGAAGGGAAGGGAAATATTTTTGTACCTACCAGGATAACCTCCAACATAAATGGGATTGTTTGTATCTGCAGATGTTGACTGGATGTAGGGATTATCAGTGTGAACCAAATTCCCATCAATTATCAGTGAAATGCGATGTTTGCTTTTGTTTGCTTGAAGCTTGTGCCATTTCCCATCGCACAAGCTATTTGTGCCTCTTGGTTCGTACGTAGCCGTTATTCTGCCAGCTCCATTGTTGACATGGAATAAAACCTGTACAAACAGCCAGATGCCAATGAAGATATAAAGTAAGAATACATTAACTAATCTGCCTAGATAAAAGCACAATCACACTAGTGCAGAGCTTTCCGTTTTAAATGTTTGGCAATGTGCACGGTTAATGTTTACTTTGATGGATAGAGTAGATCCTTATTAAAGTGGGTTTTTTTTTAATTTAAAACACTTAGATCTACCTATGCAATGGTCCATTGATATACTTCACTAGGAATTTCAATGTTTCTTACAAATCAAGATGTTTTTCACAGAGCCTTTCAGATCTGAAAGAAGATTCACTGTATATAACTGAAGAGAAGAAAGAATGGCCTGAAAGCACCTGTCATTGCCAATAATTGTATTGATTTTTTTCATGTATTTGTTTTTCAAAGCAACAGACATTTCCTCAACTTTGTGATGAGAATTAATATGTAAGTATTAACTGGGAAAGTATGTCCCACAGAAACAGTGACATTTAATGCTGTCTCCAGCTAGGAAGCTTTGAATAAAAAATGAGCTATTTCTGCAAAAAACAAATACTTAAGAGCAATCAAGTGTATATTTTTTATGCAAGAGATGACTGGAGAACTATGTATATTGATTGTTAAAAGGTTTATGGAGCATAATGGCGAGAAGTAGAGAATGAGTTAATTGCTCATGAATATTGAAGAAGAGGTTACAAAACAGTGTACATTGTATATGCAATATTTTTTTCAAGGACAAGGATAGTTTTATGGCAGAAAAAGTATTAAGCAATAAAAAAGATATATATTTGGTCTAACACACAAAGTATATAGTACAGGAGGTCAGAGTGGCTGCACACTAACATATATTACACTAATTAAAAATCCAGAAAGTTCCAGTGGCTTCTACTAATCGCACATTTTATCATATGATGGCAATGAGAAACCTTGAGACAAAGTCTGTTCTCAAAATTCCTTCTGTGGAAAGTAGCCTCCATCACACTTCACTGGTGTGTATTTCATGCATTCCAAGAGTTTTAGCCTCCCAGTTTCAAACAAGCCTTGTGAAATCAGTGTGCCTGCACAGGGCAGCCTACCTTGCCATGTACAATTTCCAGACCAATGGCATCAACCTTGGCACTGCTGACCCCGAGAAGAACCCCATGCACCGCTGTTGTACGGAACTCCAGGGTGATGTTCACATCAGAGCGCACTTTGTAGCCTTCTCTGACTGAAAAGAAGTTAGAAACTTCTAGCAGAAGACTGTTGTAATCCACAGTGTACAAAGTTAAATATATATAATTACCATTAAAAGGTCTAAAACATTTGTTAATTATGGTGCTGGAATATGACCTTGCAGAACCTCTGAAAAATAACTTTTCCAAAGTCATAATTCCCATTTTTTACTGGAAAATATAAATTCTAAATAATAATAATAATAAACAAATATTTTTTTTCTCATTAATTCAGATTTAACCCATTCTATCTCATTTGTAAGAAACAGTAAAGAGCACGAATGTAATCCTTCATGTTACTTCCCAAGTATTTTGTCTTCATATTCTTTAACAGACCTTAATATCATGAACATGGATATTCTTAGCTAAAGGAAAATGTAGTCCATTTCTTTCACATTGCTAAAATCATTAGTTCTTTTATTTGAGCAAGATAGCCTTTTGCAGAAATGGCCACTTTTGGATGGAGTAAAGGGACTCAGAAATCCATAGGCAGGGCGTACACTCACTGTGTGAGGAGTCAGTTAATTACACACAGTTCCAGTAAGACCTAAAAGGAGTATTTTTTCATTAACATTAAATCAGTAGGGCACTGTTTTCATTTAAGGACACTTACCAAGAGCAGCAAAACCACTTCCATCAAAGAAAGTACCATCCTGCACGGTTTCATAGCATTTATTCACAGCAAAGACAGAGACAGGACTCTCATTGTCCAGTTGTTTGCTATTAATTGTCATGCTACCAATGCAGGCAGGAATACTGTGAGTAACCTAAGGCATAGAGAAACATAAGAGACAATATTTAGTATAAACTGCTGCAATGCTCTCTTAGGGATTCACCTGATCTTACTGTAGATAAAATATTACCTGAAGAACATAGCAGAATCTAAAATATTTATGTAATTAAATTTCTGTTATTAAATATAATTATGTGCGGTTCATAATGTCTCAGAGCCAAAATCAAATAGTTAGAAGCAGAGTATACACTGTCTATAATATACAGAAAGAATTGTATTTGCTTGACTGTGTACAGGGATACACCCAGCTGTAAAAACACTCCAAACATGCTTCATTAATGAGTAATCAAGATTTTTGTAGGACATTTTGCAAGTTCTCTTAATGAAAAAAGATTAATCTGAATCGTTCCAGAGGGTGTTTGGGCACTGGAACAGGCTCCCCCAGGGAAGTGGTCACAGCACCAGCCTGGCAGAGTTCAAGAAGCATTTGGACAATGCTCTCAGGCACATGGTGTGACTCTTGGAGTGTCCTGGGCAGGGCCAGGAGTTGGACTTTGATCATCCCTTCCAAACCAGGACATTCTACAACTCAATGAGAAACATTATCATCATCACCAGAATTCTTGTTGATACCATGGGCTGCACAAGGAGGAAGGGGACAAAAACCTACCCTCTAAAAGCACGTATTAAAAATATGCTTTAGTCTAAAGACAGCTAAAACACAGTCTTTCAGAGATATTTAAGGCAGCTAATTTGTGTTTGAATGCTATAGGACTGAGGTACTAAAATTTCTGAGATTGTAGGTCTTGTTTTTACCTTATACTATGAAAGACAGGAATTTATATTCTTTATCCATTTTTAACATTGAAACAGAATGAAAAAAAGTTCTGTTAAGGGCTATTACTAACACACAAGGATATAAGCTGTAGCTGGAGTCATTAAGCCATCGAAAGCTAGAAGGATTTATCTGGTAAAGGGTCATTACTTTCCTTGTTGTTTCTTTCCCTAAGTACTTCTTTTTAGCCTGTCAGAGACAGGATGCTGAATTAAATGGGTTTGCTGCACTATATGCTCATTCTAGGCTTGCAAAATGCCAGAGACACCCTCCCACCCCAAACCTTACATTCCCAAGGTTCTTCGGCACATAGTCTAAGGGGAGTCCTCCCACATAGAGCTTCCCTTCCACATCCAAGGTGCTACCATCTCCCAGAGCATTGACTGCTACCAGTTCCTGTCCGTCCACAATGATTGTGCCTTTTCTTTTAACATATTCCGTCTTTACCTGGAAAAAAGGGAAGCATGCAAACGTAAATGAATAAGGTAAATTTGTTACCTAGTCATTATTTGCTATAGAAATAAACAAGACAATTGTTTAGTGGTTCAATTGCTTTGACATTCTGTTCTGAGGCACTCTCTTGAAATTCTTCCCGAGGCTGAGACCATTTCTGAATACAACTGAGCAGTTAAACAGCTTTCTTGCCTTCCCAAGGGCTCACAATGATTTCGTACTGTCCTGCCTAAGGTTTCCAGTGTTTTATTATTTCTTTAAATCACCTGTTTATTGCCTTAGGATATGGGTACCAGCGAGCCATTTATTCTTCTCTATTTACTTTTAGCCCCAGTCATGAGTCATGACTAGGTTCAACATGAAGTTTCATGAACATTTGGGCTGGTAAGGGGATAAAGGGGCAAATCAGGGTGATATGAGCAGAGGGCAGAGAATGAAAAGAAGTGGTGCTTCTTTCAGTAGCAATGCATATTAGTTTGCATAGATTGCAGAGGGACTGCAATGATCACCCCCAGGTGGGAAGGGGTGTGACTCAGCCTTAATCTCTGAAGAAGGCTGAAGCTCCTGCTTTATGTCCTAGGTAGTAAAGATAGGTCAGCTCTAGTATGTAATCTGTTCAGCTCTTTAAATATGGATAGTGTCAGTATGAGTTTTATGTGATTATGTGAAATTTTAAATATGCAGCTGTAAGTCCTGGAGCATTCTTCCTTTTAGGGTAGGCAGCAGAGCTTAACTGTGATATCTCTGACGGAAGTTCACATTTCCTTTCTTCATGTTAATTTTTGGTGTTTTTTCTTCTGCTGATTATTTATGAAAAGCAAAAAACTCTGCTGGTTCCCCAGGCACCTAGAAAAGCTGGCAGCTTTGTGTCATCAATCACTTTGTCCCACAGAAGTCACTTCCTAGAGTGAAGGCTTCACATATGGATAAAGGAGGGGAAGTTTAGCAGGATGAATATTATCATCCTCACCTGCCTTTAGGAAAAGTGATATCCTCAGAGTTACTTCTAGAACTCCTGCAAACATCACAGTCACTTCTCACACAGAAAGCCAGAGCCAGTAGCAGGTGGGTTGCTCGGAGGAACTGGGCCAATAGAGACTGACGCAATCTTTGTGCAGAAGGCCCTGAGTGCTATGTGACACCTCCAAGCTGTAGACATAATTTCTCCTCAACCCTACTTAAGACAAGCCCTCCATTCATTTCAAATGTCCCCCTTTCTCATGTCACCTCAACCAAGGGAAGGAAAGACAGTGCTTCCCTGTTGTCACTAGCTGCTCTGACATGCTCAGGTAATAAGCGGTAAGTGGGAGAAAAGAGAAATTGTGCACCCACAAATCTTTGTCACCCTGTCACACACTGAAGTGCAGGTCTTTAGTGACATAATGCATTGAAAGCTTTCTGTGGAAAAGGTCAGACTTTTACACCTCTCTGTTAGGTACTTCTCTGTTGAAGAGATGACAGTCACTACACAGTTGGTGAACTGTTTAATTCCTAAATAGTTTGAGATACTTGACAGGAGTTGGAAGGATTTGATGTACAATTAATGACAATTTTAAAAGGAAATAATTATCAAATTTAAGTTTTCTGAATGACTTCATGGTGGGATCAGAACCAGTTTGCTTTTGCAACACAGGAAGTATACAGAAAAGGCAAGCAAAATCCATAGCAGTACCTCCAGGGAAGAGAAAATAGAGCACAAGATTGGCGACCACCTACCGTATGCCATTTTCCATCACTGACAACAGCAGGGTGAAGAGCTACTGCTTTTCCTTTGCCTAAATCAAATGAGAAATGGAGCTGTCCCCCATAAAGCTGTAGGGCTGCATAATCAACCTGGTTTTGGTGAGCCATGTAGTAAATCAGGCCACTGGAGGCAAAGGTTCTGAGATTCAGCTGGATGGAAAGTCTAGACAATAAAAATTCAGTGTTACTGGAACGTATTTCTTCTGCAGTGATGAAGAGTGTTCTGGACACAGAGAACAGCCTGGACCAATTTATTGTTATGAAAGGATATTTATTATTTCAAAAGCCAGAAAAGTAGAATTTATGTTGATTCTAAGAAAGCATGACTTATAATGTATTTCGTAATGGAAATCAGTGATGTACCTGTCAGAAGAAGAAAAAGTACTTATCAAAGAGTGAGATGAACTTTAAGGGGGACAGGCTCAGCTGTTTGTGACTGCAGGCTTGCTTATTGCCCCAAGAAATGAACCCATTCCAGGTTAACTTTATGGCATCCATTACTATTAGCCAGGCTTGCTGGGATATTATGGACAGACTGAGAACAGAGGGAGGCTTAAAAGGTAGAGGAGATGAATGCGCCATTTCTTATGGAGACACCAGGTTCAGACTACATGGGATCAATCCTCTGCAATGCCCTTTGCTCAGTAGCTATAACAGAAGGGCTAGAAGGAAAAACCACTCTTTTCTCAATGCCTGCAGAGACTTCCTGAGCTGAAAGAAGCAAATACAAGTGACTTGCAGGCTATGTGATAGGGACCTTGTTGGGAGCCTCTCAAACAAGTAAAATAGGCAGAGAGGCCTCTCTGCCACACATTAGGTCTCAAAAAATTATTCTTCCCAGCAGTCTCCTTCAAGTGCACCCTCAAATATGGAAGATGCACTTGCAGAAAATGAGGAGAGGAGAGGGGGAGGAGAGGGGGAGGAGAGGAGAGGGGGAGGAGAGGGGGAGGAGAGGAGAGGGGGAGGAGAGGGGAGGGGGAGGGGAGGGGGAGAGGGAGGGGGGGGAGGGAGGGGGGAGGGGAGGGGAGGGGAGGGGAGGGAGGAGGGGGAGGGGAAGGGAGGGGAAGGGAGGGGAGGGGAGGGGAGGGTGAGATGTCATCTGCATCAGACAAAGGAAACGGCAGGACCACATGTGATCTCTCTGTGTGCAAAAAAGAAATCAAACTACTTACAGAAGGTACAGTGAGACTCAAGTCTGAGAGGAAAAAAAAATGCAGAATTCTGACCATGAGTTACTAAACTCACGATCCTTAACCTGGGATATGATACTTTCTTCCATGAGGAGCCCAGAGAAACCTGAAGTGAGGGCCATGCTCAAAGCTGGCAAGGCAGTGATCAATCATGAAAACTATCACTGCACTTCTTGCAACTCAATGCAAAGTCACAATGTGTGCATGTGTAATTCAGGATATACTCACTTCTTCCTGACAGCAGACTGATTGAAGAGCAGGGTCAAGTGGCTGCCTTTGGCAAGTCCAAACTGATGGGCACCTTGAACATGATCAGGCAGCTCATCTTTTGCACAAACAACCTGTTAATGAAAGGATTTATTAAGTAGGATAGTGTCAGATGCTGCCCAGCAACTGTTGAATGAAAATGTGCCCACATAGAACTTTGTAGGAAGCAAAACTAGCTTTTTGCCACAAGATAACCACAAAGCATACAGCACAACATCAATTAACTAAACTCACAATCATTCCAACCTATCCTCAGGCTCAAAAAGAACTATTTCTAATGATTGAACTATGTCTTGTAGGCAGCACTGGCCCACCCTGCTGAGAAATGTTTGTAGCTTGAGACATATTCAATTTGCTTTTTGTCTTAATTGATAGCCCTTTTGATAACTAATGCTGGAAGTACAATTCCAGTGTGAAAATCTTATAGGTTTGGTAGAAATATTTTCCCATTTTATGAGGAAACATTTTTGTTATGATTTGGGGTATGGAGAAGAGCTGAGTAACAGAATATGAGCCAAAGCTATAGTTTAGCTTTAAAAAGGACAACTTATTTATTTTTATAGTCCCAGTTGTATGTATGAAATCTTGCTCTTTTATAAAATCAAATGTGTAAAATCTTGCTTTCTGTTGCCACAGGAAAAGGGTTTCAGGATGCTTTGGAAACCCTTCATTATAAAGATGTGCAGCTGCTAGAGGAGAGAAGTAATGCTGCCTTCTCTCTTGGGAACAGGGACTGTGTGAGAGGAAACAGGTGCCATGCAAGCTGCATTCAGACACTGTGTGTCTCTCAAGTGGTGTGTGCCTCCTTTCTGATGCAGAGCAGAGCCTGCATGTGTGTGAGCAGGAAAATGTGAATGCAGAACTGCACGGCTAATGCAAATCTGAGCACAGATCCCTTTGGCAGGAATACACTAAAGATAATAGATAATAGTTACTGTCAAGTCCTTCTGTTGGGAGATCATCATTCCACTTTTCTTTTCTTCTTTTTTTTTTTTCCTTTTGCTGTTGTTGTTGCTGCCTGAAGAGTGATAAACCTAACTACATTTCCATTCCAAATAGCCAACAGGCTGCTACAAAGGTTACTATCAGTTTTTTCTATAGGAAACAATAATTTCAAATCAACATCCATTGAACCACTCCATACTGCAGAAGAAGCAAATATCCACAGTCCATAATTTGATAATTCTCCACAAAGAAAGGACAAAAGAGGTGGCAACAGAGCTTTGCTGCAATACGTACTTTTTTTGTGTCTGTGAGAGGTCTCAGGGGAACTGGTAAAGCCTGAAGTTCAGGTTGAATCACAATGTCTGATGGCTGTACAGCCGGTTTAGGCTTCTCTGACAAAAAGCATCTGTCCATATCCACATGCTCATACTTCATGGAAGTGGTGAAATATAAAAGCCTGTATTTAAAAAAAAAAAAATACATTTTAAGAGGTGCATTTCTGCTTATTTCCAAAGCAGGAGAGTATTTAACAAGGTGTTTCAGTAGTATCAGGGGAAAAGGAAAGAACTGGCATCTGTGACAGATTGAGAAGAACAATATGAATCTACAATATATTTGGAAAGCCATTCTATCTGTCACTGCAGATGAAATTATAGTAGAGAAAGCTGTGCTTTGTGCACCATCTCCGTAAACATTAAAGACATTTTTAATACTATTTAGAAATATAACTGGTAATATCCATTTTCTGGCTATTATAATACCCAGATCATGACCCATATCATGCATATCTTACATTAAAACCAGGCAAACAGAAGTATCATGCAAGAGATTACAAACTACACTTAACAATTACTATACAAGGTTTTCCAAAACAAGGCAGTTACCCTTCTGACTTACTCCTTGTTAAAAATAAGGTTGCTGATACAGCCATGAAAGGAGCCAGACAATTTTAGCCCTAAGATGCTCTCTTCTGCTGGAATGCCACCAGCGTAGAAGTTGGAAACATTAATGGGGCTATTTTCTGCTGCTGAACCAAGCCTCAGTTCTGCAGGTTTACCTTCATCCACCTGTACAGTTATGATCCTGAAAAAAGATAAAGTAGGGAAAACATTCAACAAGGTCTTAGAGAGTCATTTTCAGATGAAAAGCATTCCTATCAGCCTCAAAAACATCCTCTTCTAATAAATAAAGATTCCATCACTTTGATAATCCTTTCAATGTCTTAAAACTGTACGCCCTTCTTTTGGTGATTTTTTAAAATGTAAAGTTTTGTCAAATACCTTTCTAATTTCGATAGCTGTGTATCTTTTTTCTAATACTATTTAGTATGCTTGTACTCAAGTGCCCCAAGCTGTTCTAGAGATTTTAGCTACACGTCTATCAGTGGCTGTATGCTGTATACAATTACCATGTAAATCAGAACATCTGCATTGACAGCAGAAAAACACAGCCCTGATTGTCCCACGTAATAAGCTAGCAAAGGCAATTCCCCAGAGAGTGCAGTGAACTGACAAAACATACAATAACTAAACAGGTAGTACTCTTTGCAGTCACATGTACCTCTTATTCCGAATTAGGATGACAGAGTGCTCTTTTCCATCACTGTAAGTTCCATTAGCAGACTGAAGAACTACTTTCCTAGTGCTTGCTCTGTCTCCAGCATTAACGTGCAGTGCAAGATGACCATCAACCAGCATGATGGAAAAGAAGGGCTGTAGATTTAATCAGAGGATTAATTTTTAACTGTAGCTCAATTTTCAAGCACTCATTTAGTGTTTAAACAGAATGTATATGGGAAAAATTTACCTCCAACCTTGTTGCAAACTTTTTAATGAAAATCAAAGACTAGTAGGAATTGTATTGGTACCTCTCATAGTGTAAAGCCTTCTAACACCAAACACAAAAGCTGGACATTTCTCTGGTCAAAACAACACTAGGTAAAGTGCAGGAGGTTTTTTTACACACCCACACACTCCTTCTCTTAGAGCAGGAAATAGTAAGATTTTCTCTTTGGATTCTAGAAGCTCCACCTCTCCATCAGATACACAATGTATATAGCAACCTGACTTGATCTTACAAAATAAAAATGGCAAAAATAATCCTCAGAACTTCTTTGTTTCCAGTACTTGCCAAGTGTGCTTGTCTTCGTTGTCGCTTTTCCAATCCCCTGCTGAGGCCAGCAAGGATGATGCCACTGCTGTTCCTTGTAGCAAAAGTCGCCATCAGTTCTGACTCTGGGCTTAAGGACTTAGGTACCAACTCAATATATCCATTGTTCATGATGCTCACACTGTGAATAGGCTGTTTTATGAAGAACAGAAATAATAATGAGTTTATCCCTACATAGTGTCAGGTAAGAAAAAAAAAATCAAATATAGATTAGATTATCTTAGAACTTTTAAAGATAATTCCATTTCAATTCACTGTAAACACCACTATTCACTATTCCATTAAAATAAAGATCAGATCACAAAACTTTAAAGTCTCTTACCTCCAATACACAGCCTTTCCTTACTCCATATGAATTTCTAAGCAAGTCAAAGGTGGAACGAGATATTTCCAGATTCTTGATGCATCCCACATACATTCTACTATTAAGACCTTTCCTGAAACACAAAACAAGGCTTTCTTTCCAAGGAGTAGTACTTGGAATCTCTTGAGAGAAAATATTAATTTCTCTTCAGTAAGAAAAGTAAGAGACATCTGTTTTAAAGAATGCAGTTGGTCTAGTGCAGATGAAGAGACATAGTTTAAGTTTTACTTTCAGATATAAAATCTGGTCTTAAAAAAGTCAAGATAATGATATGACCAAATTAAAACTTAAGTGTGTAATGCTGTGTTCTCAAGTCAGATAATTTCCCAAAACTTTAAGGTGAATCTTCAACTGAAAGAAAATGGATTGAGTAAAAGGGTAACTGTAGCTGTCTACTATGCAATATTTATTTTTCAGTTTTCAAGTCTGGAGGATGCCTAATTTGGTTCCCAGTCTAAGGCTGAGAAATCTAAGGCTATCCTGCCATAATCCCTTACAAGCTGGTATACCAACTAAGATTAACAAGTCTGCACTCTGTAATAACTGTGCAGAGACCAATAATGTACTAGAATTTACCTTATTGTCAAGAGCATGCAGAAAGTTTAATTAGATTTTCTCTTGCCATATTTATCCTTTCACAGTGAAGCCAGTGGAAGAAATGTGACTTTGCAAGTTCAGTACAGACATGCAATACAAAAAATCCCCATAAACTAGAGACATGCTGTAAAATACGTATTTGCAATGTCTCCTGTTGATCTGTTCAGAGTTGTTTTTCCTCTGTTCCAAGTTACTGAATTACAGGAATTCTGAAGTCCAGCTTTTACCCTTAAGCACAGTTTTGCCCATAAATGCCATCTGGGAAATGCAAGGCTCAGACAGGTAGAGATCAAAGGAGCATCATTGCAGACAGCACTGCTGAATGCTTGCCCCAAAGAGCATAGGGGCTGCTGTGGCAGCTGCTGTGGTGGAAATCACCCTTGGAGAAAGAAAACAAAATTATTTCTGATCTGAACTGTAGCATCAGACCTACAAGTGGAAAGCACCGTGTCAGAGTTTGAAGTCATAGGACAGATGTGGTATACATGGCCATAAACTTAACTTCAGAATTCACTGTCTTTCTCTAATTTCAGGGAGGTAAGCATGTGTAAAAGTTTTTCCCTCACCTTACAAGAGCCTTAGCAAAGGTGCGAAAGTGAGAGATTTTACCTCAGAGCCCTTGATCTTGGCAGCCCCCCAATGAAGATTGGGTCCTTATCAGAGCGGTTCAGGTCCGAGGCAACCCCAGGAGATTCTCCTTGCTTGGTTTCTTTATAATTAAGGTTATATGCATCCATGACTGCTAAAACTCCTGCAAATAAAAGAGAGTAAAGATCTGGAGAAGGACATGAATACACACTCTTCCCTTCTGGCAATCTTGTCCGCAATAAAGGAAAATGTATTCATTGACTCAGACATGAATGGACAATCTTCTTATTTTTAGAATGAGCAATTTATTGTACTTCCAGCTATTCTGTTAATCTCACTCATTCTTCTCTGCCAAAACCAAATCTGGAGAAGTCTACAGGAAAAGAGATACATCTGAGAATATGTTGTAGCTATTAGCACATATGCATTATTGTTGAAACACAGGCCCCCACAAAACAGTTGTATTAAGTAATATTAAAATGCAGAAGAGAAAATGCAATCCCTCATCTACAGACTCAGACAAAAATATTTCAGTCTTTAAAGACTGTGGGTATGTTTTTGCCCAGCAGTTCCTACACTACCTGCTCTCTGTGAGATGTGCTGAACCAAGCAAAAGATTTACACTTTAGTCCTTCTAAAAGCGAAGGACCATAGGTGTGGCTGCTAAAGACGTTGCATTGGAAGTGATCAAATTTGGTTGCAGTGACCTGCAGCTATCTTAGATATTTGTATTTGTAAATGCGCAGACACAGGGATTTTTCAGTCTGTAGCCTACCTTGCTTCTTATTGCGATTGAATGAGATTTTATACCACGTGCCATTGTTGTAACGATTTTCTGTTGTAAGAGCAAGAGGTCCTGAACCAAGATCAACAGTCACCCTTACTTTGCCATCAACGAGCTCAAGGGACAAGAAGTCTTTCTGAGAAGAATAAGCAGATTACAAACAAACAGATTACATTCCTGGAAATAAAATCTTCCTAAAGAATGCATGCCTGGGAAGTTTGGCCTACCATGTGGAAAACATTTAGTAACTCTTGTACCTGGACTATGTGTTAGGCCCAAGATGCTCATCTTCACTTTATTTAAGAAAATTGAGTTACAAGTACCTCATAAGGATGTACTGTTGTTTTGTTATTACCCTTACTTAATGTATTGTGAGGTTTGATTTTAATGTATTGTACTTAAATGTATTATGAGGTTTGATTTCTCAGCAGAAGGGTTAAATAACAAAGTCACATTTTCCTGTTTTTGGATGAAGTCAAAAGTCATTTGATTTGACAACATAATGATCAAACACTATAATGTTCTTTCTGCAAGAAGTGAAGACCTTCCTCACACAGTAAAACAGACTTTCTGAATTGCACTGAAGGTGCCCCCTCTGAACAGTAAAGCTTAAAGCAGATATTATTGTGCAATGTATTCAGGCAGTGAGTACATAAAGCAAATGAATAATGCAGTGACTCTGAAAGAATCCATATCCAAAAAAAGTTTTTCCTTCCTTCAGGAACAGAAAAACCACCATCTAAGTATGCAGTAAACTGTATGACATGACAATGAAGGTCTGGTGATGGGTCTGGGTTATATTGCTTTTGCAGGAGTTTTATTTAATTTGTTTCAGTTTACTGAATTCCTATCTTAGTGATTTAATTCAATATGGTTTTTCATTATTATATTGTCCTTCTGCAAGCTCAACTCTGAAACGCTTTTACATTCTGAAAAAGTTCCTCCAACTGAAAAAACTAGCTTGTTGTCCTTACTGTTTCCTTTTCTATCCTTTAGTTAAGTAATCATTAATTTTGGTCTAAAGTAATTTGTTTTTATTCTAAAATTTAAATAAATTGTGAAGAATTCTTTTCATTGCTAATTTTGCCTTTAGTTTAGATAAATATTTTCTCTAGTGAGCTGTCCTCTAGGGTTCTTGTCTTTATTCCTTCGGCTAATGATGCCAATCACAGGTGATGAACTACAGAAAAGTAGTAATATGCTGAATATTAGTATATTATATATATATATTATATGTATCATATAAACATTATAAAATCATTATATTATTACATTTTATATAATATTATTACACATTATTAATGGTATATGTAAGCTGGATGACAGTTTAGGAATCTGATCCATTTTCTTACAGTGCCATTTGAAGCAAGATACAGAAGAAGCCCGTTTGGTGAAAAAGTACTGAAAAATATTATTATCTGAGTCACTGTAGAGCGGAGTGCCTTCTCCACAACCGAGTATCCACTCCCATCAAAATGGAATGAAGTGTCCTCATCCTGTGGGCTACAGAAGTAGAAAACCAGTATAAAAATGTTAGCTGAACATTTGTTTTTTCCCAGTAGTTTTTATATAAAATATAAGAAAAGCTAGATCATAGGATAGTTTGGGCTGGGACGGACCTTAAAGCCCATCCCATTCCACCCCCTGTCATGTGCAGGGACACCTTCCGCTAGACCAGGTTGCTCAGAGGCCCATCCAACTTGGCCTTGAACACTTCCAGGAACAGGGCATCCACAGCTTCTCTGGGAAACCTCTTCCAGCATCTCACCACCCTCAAAGTAAAGAGTTTCCTCCTAACATCTAATCTAAACCTACTCTTTTTCAGCTGGAATCCATTCCCCCTTGTCCTGTCACTCCATACCCCTGTAAACAGTCTCTCTCCATCTTTCTGGCTGGCTCTCTTCAGGTACTGCTCAGTCAGTGCAGCCCCCAGGCAGGAATTTATAAAGTGTGGGAAAACAATTGAATCTTGATGTAATGAGTAACTGAAGGGTTCCAGCCAACGGCCACTTTCATTATACAACCTCATAACACATGATTTAGCCATGGGGAAGGATGCACACAAGTGTTCTTCCCTTATGTATGAAAATAAAAGCCAAACCCAGTGATTTCCTAAGGGAAAAAAATAATTGTTACAGCATACACCCTCTAAATTAAAACATGTCATCCATTTATCAAAATGCTTTGCATAATTGCACTTACAATACCTGATCTATTAGCCCCTTTCCCTGCAGTACAAGACTTGTAAAAAATATACAATCAAGCAGCACCCTCTGCTGTTTCTGCATGAAATATTCTGCAAAGGGAATATGGACAAGCATATTTCTTTCTATTCCTTAAACATAAAAATATTGCAGTCTGCAAAAGGTACCAAGCTCAGTGGCTACAGTTTTGCTATTGATGTTTTTTTAATAAGACTGCTTTATGCTGTTTCTTACCCTAGGAAAGAATAAATTTGTCCTATGGAAAACTTCTAGAAAACAAAGATTCCGAACTATTTTGGTTCATTAGTTGTCCCTACTTCCCATGCACAAAATAGAGAGCAGCAATAAAACGCCTCTGAGAAAGTGATTCAAAATTGAAATTCCATACAGAGAAGTTATTTGACACCACTGACACATTCAGATTAATCTGCTCAGAACTGTAAGTTAATGATCAGCAAAAGACTGCAATTTGTCTGAGCTCCTTATTTTTAGTTAATACAAAAATATATTACAAATGTAAATTATTCTAAACCTGTTAAAAATAAAATAGAAAATTAAAGAGTGAGACAAAATACCTTCCAAAACAGCCATTGCACTTGCCCTCTCTTTCTATGTAGTTCCAAAGACCAACAGATTTGCCATTCAGGGATGCCTCTCCCAGGCACCCTTTAAAATGGGTCACCTTAACAGCAGGTGATTTCTATAACACAAGAAATACTTAATGAATACAGTTAATGTTAGGTACTCTGAAAATTATGCAGCAAAATTTTTGCTTGGTTATTTTCCTTTAACTTTGTTAGATATAAATCATAATAAGAGAGCAACATGTTTTAGCATAACTATTAACAATTATAATTTAAATAATAATAGATTAGTACATCAAAAAAGTAAAATAACTATGTCCTTGACCTACTTACACACCTCATGGCATGAATAACAATTGCAAACTAAAAAGCCATAGAAGAAGCAAACAAAACCCAAATTCATTTTATGTCTATACATGGTGCATGCACGCACAAACTGTCTTGGCTAAAACTTTATGCAAAAATTTCCAAGGAAAATTAACTTCAGGATACTAGAAAACCCTTACAGAATGTCTCCTTTATGCTCAGAGTACCTGGCATTTCTTGATGAAGTAACCAAATCATGCATTTACTTCTAATGCAAAAGTAGTTCTCAAACATGTTCAAAACAATTAACGGAAGGCTGATCTCAGAATTTAACCTTGATTTGTCCTCCAAGTCCTCCAATAAACATTAGGGTTGACTTGTTAACATCCAATATGCTGGCTGTCCCCAGAGAGGTTCCAGACTTAGGTGAAGGCTTCTGATTGGAGTTCATTTCCTCTACGCTGAGTGTACCTGTTTTTCCAAACCTGCCAAATACAAATACTGATAAATAGTCTTGGAAATCACCAGGCCTAATCAACACATAAATACTATTAGCTTCTCTTTCTAAGAACAAGAAAAACTCATCACTAAAAAACTCAGTGGATGCTTTGTGTGCAACACTTATGACATTCCCATTTTAATTATTACCTGGTGGCATGTATTCTGTGCCATTTGTTGTTGTCGATTTGAAAATCAGGGTATTCCACTCTTGTTGACCCAGAGCCCAAATCCCAAAGAAGAGCTACCTTACCACGTCGCATCTCCAGTGCCAGGAAGTCTGTCTGAAAAACAGAAGAGCCTATTCTAATTCATGGCATCAAATGTGTATTTTCACCAGTAACGTAGAGAAAGTCTTTCCAGATTCATGTCCTTACATCCCATATTACAGGAGCTGATGTTTAGCAAAATCAGGCTTTTCACTCACTTCTAATGAAAACAAAACTCCCTCAGGTTATATGCTGTGCATTTATGGGATTACAGAGGGAATGAAGAGGAGAGCAATGTGACAGTGAGCCATCGCTCTCCCTTTCGAGTGCATGGATGCACCATGCTCATGAGGGACAGCTTCAAGAAGTCTAGTTCTGTGTGGCACAAAAATATTTCCACCCCTAGTGAGCACACCTGTCTGCAAGGGACCCCACTTGGTTACTTAGCTTGAAATAATTAAGAAAAAAATATATTTAAAACTTTTAAAATTTTTAAAAGTAATTTAAAACTTTTGACTACCATTACCTTCAGTGAATGTGCACGATAAACTTACCTTTCCATTGCTACCCAAGTAGAAAAGGAGGTTATCTGGTTCAGCAGTTTTCACATTGAGGGTTAAGGTGTTGTAATTTGTAGATGAAATCTGGGGCTGATAGGCACGAATGCAATCTCTGTCTGCTGATACTGCAACTTTAATCTGGGGGGGAAAAGAAGAAAATGGAATCTAAACAATTCTCAGTGTACACAGCACTCATTTGTGGAGTATGTACTTAGCTTCTGACCAACATATGCAGTCCTTTTGCTGAGATCCTTTCATTCAGTCTAAGTATTGCTACCTGGGTTAGATTTTTGCAATCTCCTAGGTATCACTTGATAAAGAGATTCACAATAGAAAAGAATGAGATCTGTCTTAATACACCCACTCAATTGGGAGGATTGAACCAGTAAATAAATTATTCAAACACCTCAGAAAATAACAATAAGTCTTGGGTTGAAAGATCATATATCAGCAAAAAGCCATGACATAATATCAGAAAATAAAGATACAGAAATTCAAAATGTTTTAAAATAAAGGAAATAATTTCTAGTCTATGTGGAGAGATTTTTTTTTTTAGATAAATTAAGAAGGCAGACCTTCTGCAATAATTCTGGTTATTTCAAATTTGTAACAATATTAAAAAACACATTAATGAATATATGGCAAGTTCAACTTTTAAAGATTAAATAAATATTATTCCTGTTGTCATACCCCTTGACCACTGTTTAGTAAACTGATAAAACATTGATCCAAGCTAAATGCAGCCAAATTTCCAGCAGCTTGGTAGTATAATGGCAGAAAATCCATTTTAGCAAGAGAAAAGCCTTAATTCCGTTAACCTCATGGAATACACCTGTACCTGCTAAATGAACATAGCACCCGTGTGTATGCATGTGTCTGGACACAGATACATAAAGTTTCTCTTGTGTAGTAAAAAATTACAAATAAACCAACAAAACCAACCAAACAAAAAACCCAACCAAACCAGAAAAAAAAGCCTAACTCCCCCCCCCCCAAACAGAACAAACTCCCCCAAAGTAGAAAAAGGGATTTTGCTAACACTTCTATTCACCTTGCCAAGAAACTCTGTGGCTTATGACACCTCAGAAAATACCATTCCCTTTTTTTCTGCAGTGGATTCATTAAGCTTCAGTAGACTGTGACAGAGAAGCAATAACCATTTAATTAACATTTGCAGAAAGAACTGAGTGCCTTCTGGTTTTTTTTTCCAAAAAACCTCCCTAAACCTTACAATAACATATCCACACTTATGTCAAAGGCATACCAAAAATGACATTACAAAGTCATTTTCATATTTCCCTCACAGTCTAATGAGATCCATAGTACAGTTGATTCAGTTGTGCATCTTTAAGGAAGAAGCAGAGATTTATAAATAAGTATACTGTCTTAAAATACTCTGGATGCTCAGCTGCCTCTTGCAAAGAACACAGGGAATGACAGGAAAATTTATTGATAGAATCAGCACTCTTGACAAAAAAGTTTATGATGGTACTTGATGTTATATGGGGTCACCTCACACTAATCTCTAAATAATCTCGAAAATTAACATCTTGTACTAAAGAGAATAGCAGTACCATGCCCTTTCTTGTCTCTTTCTCATCAAAACCTCTCATGACTGCTTTCTGAAATACTGTGTTTCATGATTTTTATAGGAAACAGGAGGAAATAGCAGATAAATTACTAGCTAGCTGTTCTGACAAACTCCCAAATGCAATAACAAACTTGATGCTAAAGCCTTAAAAAGTACCAACAGCCCTGCCAGTATGATTATAGCATTAGTCAGTGCTCTTTGGACTTCACTGAGACTCCACAACAACAAACTAGGTACCTTGAAAGTAAATTTTAGGCTACTTATCTCAAAGAACCTCCCTGCTAAAAGTGAAAAGCCATTTAAGTCTGGGATTATGGAACTTACAGATGCTGCCTGCTTGCGGGCTTGGCTGATAAGTTCTTTAATTTCAGACAGGTTTCTGCTCAGATTCTCCTCCAGCATTTTCAAAGGTTTGAGTCTATCCAATAAAAGACTTGCTTGTGCTTCAACTTCTTTAATTTGTTTTTCAGCTGTGAATGCTGTGGAAACATAAAAGAAATATTGAGGCAGGGTGAAAGCAAATGCACTGTTCATTGCTAAAATACTTATCCAAGGTAGCAGTTTGTGATCATTTTGGTTTCAGCAACTTTAAACATCAGTAAGTGATATATATCCCATGTGAATATTCTGGAAGACTTTTTAAAAAAGTTAGCATGTTTTTACTGAATTAGGAATAAACTCTCAGTCCATCAGACTCATATTTAATACCTGTTAAAACTGAATATTAATACTGCTTCTGCAAGCAGTGACATTTTTACAGAGCAAACTTACCAGCTTTTGACGAATCAGTCATGAGTTCACTTGTTTTCCTCAAAGTGTCATTAACTTGGGACAATGTAGAAGATGTATTCATTAGCTTTTGACTGAACTCCCCAAAGTGACTTAAATCCACCACAACACTTGTGTTTGCAGACACAGCCAGCTCCTTCACCTCAAGCATGTATTTCCTGGTATCTGAAACACAGTTCCAAGGTTAAAAAATATTCAAAATTTTCATACATACTTGCGATTAAGATGGCTTTGAAACAGCAGCTACAGTCAAAATACTAGGAATGCTGTCAGTTAATTTTCTGTCATAGTAAGAATTATATTTTTGTTCCTTTGGGAAATTTGATTCTGCCTATCTCATCAGGAAGTTTGTATGAATGCGCCAGGCTCACAGCGTTTAAGTTCCCTAAATGAGTGTTGGCACCCAGAGACACTGGTCTGAGACTAAAGTTTTGGATTCTATGCAAAGCAGGTGAGACAGAAGGTCTATTAGACCCTCTGTTTTTGGCTACAATCACCTGTATACTGAGTGCACCACTCCCAGTCCCAGCCTGCCCCTTACACCGTCTGCCCACAAGAGTGGGAAGATGCTCCAAGGATCATCTTCACCACTCTCTACACAGGGAGCAATGCCACTATGAATCTCTGACCAGAGGAAACTTCAAGAAATGTAACAACAAGGCTGAAATCAAATAATGTTAAGCTGTGAGCTAAGGAGAACACTCCTGTGATTTTAACGACTTAGTTTTCAATGTTAGATAGCATCCTGCAGTTCATATCCAGTATAACATCATCACTACTACTATCCTTTAGCATGAATTAGGTCTCTGAGTTGCAAAATGGGTATTTTAGGGCTTTGAACTTAGCATTCTAACCCAGATTCACAGTAGAATCAAACAACCCCAGCAAGAGGTCTTTATCAGTGTTTTTCTAACTTAAAACACATTATTAAGATTGGCAAAGTATTTTGGAGCCTCTTATTCACAACTTCAAAGTAATTTTCTCTATTAATTTCCATGGACTCTAGGTCTTGCCTTTATTCAAAATGATGACTGAAAAAAGAGGAGTTCTTTAATTTTAGAAAAGCACAGAAAATAGATTTTAACCAATTAAATGAAGTCAGCATTTACAAAAAGAAAACATTCACATGCAGACTGTGAAATTCACAGATTAGTATAAACAATTTTGAAACAAGCCAGAAAAGGAAGTGAAATCTCGGAGTTCCAAACATAAATTTCTCTGCATGTGGGATTAAATATTCTATAACTTCACTCTCCTTTCATATCAGTGCAATTATATTTCTATCAGAGCCCCTCCTGATTTACAGCAATGTGAAATGTGAATCAGACCACAGACCTTATATCATAACCCAATTATGTTTAATGAGTTTACTGAAAAGAATGTAAAATATTTAGGAGGCTAAATGAAGTCTCCAATATAGTTTATTGCTAGGTCTCTGCAATCAGATAATGAACAGGGTTTTATTACAATTGTACTAGAGAGTTCTGTAATAAGGAGAATGTCAATATAAATTTCACTTACTGTTAGGCAATGCTCTGAGTGTCAACAGAGAATCATTAAGTTGGGTGCCAATTTTAATAGTACTTTCCTGAATCTTTTCTACCTTTTTGTTAAACCCATTCAATCCAAATAAAAGTCCTGTTGAATGAAATAACATATGCATAAACAAATACCATACAACCCACACAAAACCAAAGTATTCATTTATCTCATCAATAGAGCTCTTTTTTCCCAACAGAAAGAGCATTTTACAAACAGGAATGCAAAATGAATGCCGTATAAATAGATAAGATCCTGTGGGCACTGTTCTGTTCAAAGCTACCCTTTTTTGCCAATTCCATGAGACTGAATGGCTAGAAACATAGTGAGGAAAAGGCCATAAATTAAAATTATTCCGTGACTGTGAACTCTAATGATTTTTACAGTGTTCTTCACATTTTATGTTATCTAACAGGAGCCAAAAAAAGAGGCCTTTTTCTATATATTTGTGATCTGTTTGCAGAATCCTCTCATTAGAAATTAAAATATGTAGAATAGAAGGAACAAAAAAAAGTAATTCTGTCCATCTGAATTACATAAAATTTATACATTTTTGTAAACCATGGGTATTGCAAGACAACACCATTTTACAGTTACATTTTATCTCTGTGAAACATTCCCTTTCTGTCCAATTTTGTCAAAAAATTTAACTTAAGAGTTTGCTTTGGCTCCTACACAAAGCCTTTGCTCAAGATGCTTTTGAATTTTCATGGTGTAGACTTCAAAGCCTTGCTGGTATCTTTGGAGTAATAAAAACCCAAAGCATTTTTGAATTTATGGTGACAAAGAACTTCAGCTTTTTCTTGTATTTCAGCTGTCCATCAGAAACAAGTAAAAAGGATTAGGATTTAAGTGTGCCATCTTACATACCTGTGCCATCCATGATTTATTAAATAAAAAAAAATTAATGGAATTTTCAAGAATTATGCTTTTTCTTTGTCTAGTAACACAATCTCTAATGATTTAATTCATAAAGTTTAGGAAAACAGCCATTGCAAGCACTGCTTATGGGTAAATTGGGTACAGTAAGGCCAAATTTCTAAATGCTTATGGAGAAAAATTTTATACCTACCCAAAAAATTAAAATAATGAGAATCCATAAAACAATCTTAATTGCATGAAAATGTGTACATAGTCATATATATACATTTGCCTTAGATTATACTCATTAAAAAAAATAAACTATACAAAAAAGCAGCACAAAACAGCAAATAGAGAAAAGAAATAGAGGCAGAAATGTGAATTCTATAGAACTGACCATCACTTTTTTTCTTCAGATTTTTAGCTTCATTCTGAAATTTGGAGCTAAGCAGTAGAGTTTCTTTTCCCAGAAGACTGAAAGACTCATCTGGCTAAAAGACACAGACATCAAGTTACCATATATGAAAAACAGAAATTGAAATATTTAAGTATCTGCAGACATCTCCATAAAGTTATTGAACATTCTTGTTATTGATGAGATATTCTATTCATTACCTTATTGAGAAGCCATTAAAAATAATACACGTTGTTATCCTTTATTCAATAATGTGACATTGAACGTCTTTGCGATTCAATAATAAAAAAAAGACATCTATGAAACAAAACTTACAAAATTTTAGTTTCAACACTGCTAGTGATTCACTGTTGTCTTTTGGAAATTCTAATTCCAGGCCTAATTCAAAATTTTCAGCACTGAGTAATTTAAAGTCAGATATTTCAAAATCACAGACCTAGAAGCATTATTTTACCTTTCTTCAACTGAAAAAACCTGGAAAAACACCTTGAAGGATTCATGTCGTAGAAAGCTTTAATAAGACAGAGTGCCATATAATAACCTACAAGCTCACAAAACATTATCAACTACTTTGGTCAATATCATGCAAATGCATTATCACACATTTGCTTCTGCAGGTATAATGTGAGTGACACAGAGATGTGAGGTTGGAAATAAAATTAGAGGAAACTGTTAAGATCAGATTGGGAACTGGTCTGATCTTTCTAATCTACTGTTTCAGTAACAATCTGATAATCTTTGAAGGCAGAGGGACAGTAGATGAGACACAAACATGCATTTGTCATGAAATGTCCTCTACTAAGCAAAGTAGCTATGGTTGGGAATACCTAGATAGAAATGGAGGAGGGATAGGTCAAATAAGGAGATCGTTGAATAATTCCAAAGGTGGAAGGGACCTAGAGGTCTAGGAATTTAAGTTCTATGGGAATACATGTCAGATGCCTGATATAAACCCCTCATAGAATCAAGTCCAGTCCAGCTAAACATGCATTGGACATTAAAAAGTAAACAAAACAAAGGGAAAATGGTACTGTGGCAGAGTGAAAAGCAAGGTAAACAGAACTTGAGATGCAGTGCCATTGCAGCATTGGAGTAGGAAACAGTAGGATTCAGGAAACAGTACATACTAGCTGTAGGACACGCTGCCATCAAGGACATGCCTCCATCAAGAGAACTCAAGTTTTCAGCAAGCGCAGAAAAAATTAGAACAAATATTCCTAAATGAGAGAGGGGAAGACCTAAATTAAAATTCTAATTTTGATACTTACTAAATCCAAGGGGCCACTCACAACTCTAGATGCATCATCTGCCAAACTCTCTGTTCTTTCAATCACACTCTTAACGCTGGAGTGAGTGTAGATAGCAGCCGTTGCATTCAGAGTCACATTTCTTACTCTGGAAAGGTCACTAAATAGACAATTAACAAGCAATTCTGATTTCAATCAAGCACTGAGTTCCATGTCTTCAATTGCAACACACACATCTTTCCAGAATGCACGATGCACTCTGAAAAAAACGAGCATAACTTCCCCAATGTTGCATAAGGGGCTTTCAATTCATTATTTTGAACTGAAAGAACCAGTTAAAAGGTTTTCAATTATGAGTTTTTTTCTATTTTGTTAGTTGTTGTTCTGTTTTGTCCAATTATATATCTTTTTTTTCTTTCCTCCCATTTTGTTCCTTTTTATGTTAATTTTTTCAATTTATAAAGACCCTTAGAACAAACAAATCGTATCACCTAAACAGAACAGAAACAAGCCTCTATCTGCAACTCAAAAACTAAGTACAGACAGAAGATCTAGGAGGAGATTATAAGTATCTGAAATCTAATCTATATTAAATTTTGCTTTATTGAATTTATCTGGCTGTGGTGAAGTCAAGAATTGCCTAACATTACTCCAAGCAAAATTTTCTGTTTTCTAAACACGGGCAGGGAATTTGTTTAGTGAGTTAGGCCTCAACCTATTTATGTTAAACCTGACACTAATGTAAATCTCATAATTTCATAATTCTTAAGTTTATCACCTCTCTAGTGCATCTGCAAGTCTTTGGAACTGGGTGGCACGTTCCTCAGCTCTGTACACCAAGTCAAGCACTCCTCTCACAGACATCTGCATCACCAGCTCATCCACGTGATGCCGCAGTTTGGTGCTCCACAGGACCAACCCGTCCTGCTGGACTTCCACGTTCTGCAAAAAAAAAGTTTCCCTTTTTTTATTTTTTGTTTCAATAGCAATATGAACTTGAGAGTCTCTTTAGAGGATGTTAAAACTTGAGGACTTACAAATGTAGAGTTCTTTACATCTTGGGCAAGAGCAGCAGCATCATTCAGCAGGACCTTTCCCTCTTTAATGAGCATGGTTGAGACTTCTTCACCTTCCTTTAATTTTAGCTTTTTGTCCTATAGCATAAATTAAGTGTTTTATAGTGGGCTGATAAGCCAGCTATACTGATAAGTTCACATAACACATAATATTGTGGTTTTCAAACAGGAGTCTCATTTCCTTTAAATTTTTAAGGTATCATATATATTAAAATATTTAAGTATGTTTAAAAATGTAAAATATCAGCTTTTAAACACAATCCCATATTTTGATATTTCTTATGCAGCAACACTGACTGTCCAGTCTTACATTTAACTCTGCCAGGTTGCTGGAGATGAGAGGAAACAAGCGATGGGTCTCATGGATGTTAGCGAGAGCCTCGTTCACCAGGTCCTGAGCATCCTGCAGTCTGCTGCTCTGCTTTGACAAGAATTGGCTTGCATCCATTTGTAGTTCAGCAAGTTCCTGCTGGGGTTTGAGATACTCTTTCTGAACCTGGGTCAACAATTTTTCTGCAGCTCTGAAAAAGGAATCAGAAATTAAAGAAACAGCAAAGGAGAAACTTAGACATGGATTTCTTAAGGAGAAAATGGTGTCATGTGCAATTAATTTATATACATCTTCCTCCTAAAGTCTGCCATTCTTTCCTAGAATAGCATACACACACTGCAGTTTAGTTATTTATCTTACCACACAAAATGATGACTGCCTGGGGAGAGGACAGTAATACAGTTCATAAACTTTGCATATAATGACTAGAGGGGAAATGGGTGAGTATGAATCACATTTTTTGGACTTAATTTGGGACATACCCCCCATCCCCCCACATCAAAATTTCTGTGAAACTTTCCTCTGGGAGTACTCTATATCCTAATTGTAGTGATTCATATTTTGAATCTGGGATCAAAACATCATTTACAAGGATTGGTACTGGAAAGAAACAAGTAACCAGAACTGAAAGACATATGCCCAAGAGTCTTGAAAAGTTTAAATATCAAATAAAAAGAAATAGTCTCTTTAAAATGAACGTTGAAATGAACAATCTCTGCACTTTTATTTTTTTATCAGCAACAGAGATTATCTAGAAAATATTAAATTTTCCCAAATCTGTCAGTTGTTAATTACTTTAGCTGTTCTATTTTGGAATATTTGCATCTCCATTTGAACACTTTCCAGAACTGAAGGAACAGAAATGAAAATCATCCTGAAAGTCTATTCCTTTGTTTCTCTTCATTTCAGCACATATGCTGAACATTGCAACTCCTGAAATGGTATTTTTACATAAATGTTTGTCCTTGTTAATCTGAGTGCATATCACATAGATCTTTAGCCAAAGCGAAAGAAACCTAGTATATTTCAGTTATATACAGGAAATGCATTCTGTCTTTCGTACTGAACAGCAGATGTGCATTTGCATGTATTTCCTAAAACTAAAATTTCAATCAGTCCTTTCAATCAGAAGCCATAGCCTTAAAGAAGTTACGAAATCTAAAGTATTTTACAAGTCAATAATGGCTTCTGTTTCAGCACGGAGTAAGAAGGTTATATTCCACATTGTCTGGGGACTTCGCCTTTCATGGTCAATGTGTGGAGACCTCAGTTACAAATGTTGCCTAAAGTATATTATCACAGCCTCAGTCCACTGTGAGTCATGTGGCAACATCTACTCTCTAAAATACAGACTAGCAAGCTGCTTATTTGTATAATTTTTGAATTTACAGCTGTACTGCTTAAGAAATTCTGCAAAGCAAACAACCTTAAAGAACTTATTAACTCTCTTCTTTGATCTGTAAAGGACCCTTAAGAGAGAGCTTTCAGAAATTTCAACAGACTATAATTGAGAAAGTTAATTTGCAAACACCTCCTATAAAGGTTCAAAAGCTGTTGATGTTGAAAGTCAGAACAGTCTTTTGCTATGGAACAACACATTTGGAGATATATTCAAAGTTACTAATAAGAATAAATGGTACATTTCTGGTACATTTTCATATATGTTTCTATACAGTTCTATATTCAGCAGAAGAACCTGCTGAACAAAATGAGACATGCAACCAACACACTCTATCCTGCTTAATCCAAAGCAGGATTCTTTTAATTTTAATATTCTTAATTATTATTTTAATATTCTTTTAATAAAGAAAACAGCCACATGTTCAGAAATATTCTACTCTGATCTAAATCCTTGTCCCTTGAAGCCCATGTTAACATTCCTACAGGTTTTGGTGTGCTATGGCATTAGTTAGTATTTCTGAAAGTGGAACAAAAAATTTTGGTGATTTTTTTACCTTGCCAAGTCTGTCAGTAGGCACTAATAATGACTATGAAAGCCATTTCAAAATAGCCTTCAAATAGGGACAAATCAAGACAACAGAATACAATCCAAAGCAATGACTCAGAATGCTTTAAAAAATGCCTTGGTGTTATTTGCAGATCTTTGTGCTACACATTCCAGTGACAATCAACTGTCATGTCCTTCAGCAGGCCTGACATGTCCTGGGCTGGCAACTGACTGACAGTTTTCAGCCAAAGTCAACACAGAGATGTGCATTAGGGTCAGAACTGAAAGAATCTGAAATCACTGAGTCTTTTGACTTATTGCAAAGGAAATTTGTATCACATCCTAGTTAACAGGCTTTACTATTGATTTTACAGACTTTTAAAAGACTTTATTATTTTGTGTCACGTGGGATGACAAATTATCACCAAATCATGTAACTCCAAAACAAACTTCCCATAGCTCCACTGGGGATAACTATCACACTGCCAGTTATTCTGGCAAAATGTTTCTACAGATATCTCTTCAAAAAAGCAGTGTTGCGTGGCAGAGACATGTGTGAAATAAAGTTTTTGGGAGAACAGGCTTACTTTAGGACTGTGGTAGCATTATGGTGCTGTTGGACAAAATCCTTCTTGCGCAATGCATCCAAAAGGGCAGAAATATCATCCTGCAGGCTCTGAGATGTAGCGTTTGACAGTGGCAGATCCAGGCCCAGTGTTTCATTCAGTGACAAAGCAACTTCAGCAAGTACTGAGGAGGAGAGCAAACAATTTAGTCGTACCATTAAAAAAACCCACATATTTGAATCCCCCGTGCAAACTGTAGCATTTTCCACGTTAATAGGAATTTAACAGTTGCAAAGGACATACTCTTACTGAATTTTGTAAAGAAATGGAAATATCTTAAAAACAGGATACCTTTGATGGTTGTATGTACTGTGTCAATAAAACCAGTCAGTTCTTGACTTTTATTCCTGGTTTTCTGAGTCATTGTGTCAAGTTGCTGAGCTCTTTTCGAAAATCTAGTTGTCTAGAATAAAAGCAGAGATGATATTTGACAGTTCTCCTAAAACACTATTTAATTCCTGACACTTACCTATGGTTTTTATGTTTATTTTCTTAATACTGAGAATATTTTAGTTTAAGGAAACAATGCTTTTTGATAAGGTAGATTGAACTGGCTTACAAATCTCTGATGTTTCCACGCTTGCAGATGTCTTAATTGTGTTTAAAGGTCCAGACTCTCAGATCAGAGATATAAATTATTTCCATAATCAGCAAGCTCATAATTAGCAAATCTATTTCTTCTTCTTAAGTAAATATTATAATTTTTTTAGGTAGAACTAATGTTTGTTAAGAAAATCACTGTTTTGGACACGTCAATATAAAAGCAATACAATAACAACAATCAGTGGAAGTACCTAGTTAGACTCTCTAAACATAGTAAAATTCTAAGAACATATAGTCAGCAAATGAGATCTAATAGCTGAAGTACTATGATCTATTTCCTACCTACAATTATTCTTCTGTTAAGACTGGATAAAGAATACAAATGTTGTCTACTTTTCCTGTGAGACTTCAACAGCTTTATTTCTCCTGAGATCATTTTAAAAACAATCCTACACGTATCAAGGACTCTTTGGTGAACATTCAGCTATGACATAACATTTAATAAGCTCCACATATTAAACGCAATGAGAAGAAAGTAACTGCAATTTTAAGACATTATATGATCACAGTACAAAAAAACTTAACTTTAAGAGAAACCATGTAAATCTCCTGAACAATAGCATAAACCACTATAGCTTGCAGAAGATTTCCACAAAGCACTTATCTTCCCTTTTCAGAAATACAGCATGAACTAAATTCTTTCACTGGACTCTATAGATTTTAAATAGTTTCTGAACAAGTCTCTGCCATTAAGCTATTATGCTATGAAATCTCAAATGATTTCTCCAGATAGGCTAAAAATAAAGAAGCCAACACCCACCTCTTCATGCAAGTGATCAATTCCTCCTGATAAATTCAGAAGATTTTCTTTTGCTGTATCTAATGAGTAAGCTGGATCTTCTCTAGGAACTATAGACCTCTATAACAAATAAGAAGTAACAGCTCACTGTAATTTGAAGACTTTGTTGTGGGTCCAGAAAAGCTGGGAAGAAAGTGACTATGCACACTATTTAGATTATTTATGTGATTGAAAGGGCTGATTTTCAAAGTAAACAAGATGGCATAAAGTAATTACACACATACAATTCACGCAACACAGTGTACCATTCCTTTAAATAAGCAAGAATCCAGACATGTTGTATTTTTAACTGAGTAAAAAGTAGGGAAAAAGCAGTTCTGCATTCCTGATTCTCAATTTCACCATGGTCTGAGTTGCCCAATTAAATTACTTTGAGGAGTTCCAAGGCCCTTCAAATTAAATATTTCATCCAGTCCCATAGCTTTCAGCAGATGGTCCTGTCAGAACAGCTGTACTAGGGTGTATCTCTGAGGATGACCCTGGGGATCCGCAGTCCTGTGGGTTCCTTCATCCATGAGAAAGAATAATAATCTGTATTTGCCTTCAAGGTCACCTCAAACCTGCTCCATATGGCAATAAATTGGTCATTGTACCCAAGTCTATAATATTTGATACAGTCAAGGCCTGCAACAGAATACCACTTCTCTGAAGATGCAAGGAAACTTAGGGTATCTCTTACAGAGAGAGCAAGTCTAGGAAAGGTTATTTTTAAATGCCAGATGTTTCAGAGCCAATCATCGTAAACACCATAAGATACAGATATAGTTATATAGATACATATACACACATATGCCAAATCCAGATTTTTAAAAAAGTATACAAGGGTGTACAACAGCCTTGCGTCAAATGGAAGTTTCAAAACCATTTCCTCAGCAGGAAAAACAAGTGAAAGAAAGCTAAAGCTCTTGAGCCTTAGGGCCCAGCAGGTTTCTTTAAAAGCCTAGTTCAAAGAAGCAGGACAGGACAGCAACCAAGTTTAGGTGTATCAGGAGGAGTAAAGCAGGAGGCTTTAACTAGAAAAACAGAACTATTGAAGTCTTTCAATGGACCAGAGGTGCAGAAGCAATGAGGAGTGGACGATCTGATTTAATAACGCTGTCATTACCAAAGGACCCACAGAAAGGTACAGAGAAGAGGAAATACTAGAGTTCCTGAGCTCCCAGCGTAAGGCAGACAAAACACAGTGATAACCTTGGGGATTTTTTGGCCTCCAGCCACAGTTTCTTTGTTACAAGGCAAAAGGCAAGGTAATCTTTAAATATCCAGAAAAAGGGGAATACCTGCTTCCAGAGAAAAATAAGACTATCAACTTACCCCCCACAATTAAGTTGTTTAAAAAACACCATGGCCTGGCACAAACTAAATTACATGAGTCACAAAAATTTTTATATCACTTTAAGCACCCCACTTCCAAGAAAGTGACGTCTGGCTTTGATTTAATTTTAATATTGAAAAAATGTATATACTAAAACTTAAAAAGTAGGAAGTAAGTAGAAGCTTACTTAAGTAGTTATGGTGAACTTACTATAAACTTGCTGTAGTAAAGAAAGTTAAACTTACTTAAGAAGTAAGTAGAAACTTAAACTACCCCTATTTATACTTAATATTTGAATTTTCTTTGCAATAAAGTGCTCAATAAAAACTACATATAAATAACATTTCCAAGTATAAGGTTATGGTGCTCCTATACAAACACAAACTAATTATAGAAAGCAAGTAAATTGTATTCAAGGATACAATAGTTCAGTACACTTATGCCTTAGGACATAAAGGAAGAGAAGCATAACTGAAGCTTTCAAACTAAAAGGTTAGCAACTAAAATTAAAGGATAAGAGTACCTCTGCTGAAGCATAAACATGTAATTTAATGAAGTTTGCCTTCAATTATTGTAATTGTTAACATTTTGAAATACACTGATTGGAATTCATTCTGCCTTATATCTTAAACAGGAAAAAATATAAGTCAAAATTTTAATTTGCTGAATCTGGCAGCACAAAAAGATTCACATTATTTTGATTTTCTCGTGTTATGGTGAAATACAAAGAAGATAGCTTTGTTTCTGACTCAGAGCTTGCCTGCTCGACTATTGCTGAGAAGATCTTATCAATAAATGTGCTTATTTTTAGTAGTCATGAAGCAGAAAGGATCCTGTTTATCTCTGTTTTTGTGCAGAGGCCACATGAACCTATTCCTCAGCAACAATAAATGACCTTCTAGAATCACAAAAGGTGGTAATCCATGCTTTGTTTAAGGGGAGGAGGAGCTGAAGAAAAGTTTGCCCCAAGCAGTCTGAAAGTGCCCAACACTGAAACAGTCCCCCTGACTTTAGTGTCAGGATGATGGAGGATGGAGTAAAGCACTTGGACTGCCACATAGCAAAAAAGAAAGCAAACTGCTGCACCCCAGGCACCCTTGCTAATGGAAAAGCAGCCTACCACTCCAGGGAAGGATGCAGGGAACTCTAGGGAAACAGCCTCTAGATCTATGCCTTGGCAGCTCCTTAGCAAAGGGACTAAAAAGAGAGAAGACCTGGCCTGCTGTTTCTATTTCACCGCTGAAAGTTAATCCCCTTGCTGGCCAGACTCAAGAATTAACATGATCTAGGTGAAGCACATACATACAGCATGTTCAGAAATCTGATTGCTGATTGAAAAATATATTAAACCATTTACTTAAACTCCTGTGCAACAAATGAAAAGAAACTAATACAGGCAGCCAAGTAACTTAAGGTATATTTCCACAGCAAACAAAATGGTCGTAATCTTGTGTCCCTTACACATATTCAAGCCATGAACTTCAGGAGGCCTTCTGTCAAATTACTAGCACCTGTGGGTGGCTGCAAGTTTTGCTTTAAAAGGGTGACTGAATATTTCTGCTGTCCATGTGTTCATTTTACCTTCAGATGTTGTGTTGCATTCTCCAGCTCTGACAATATCCCATAGGGCACAGGGTCAATACCAGTGAGGTTGACTGAAAGCACGGCCTCGTTGAGATTATCCAAACTGTTTAGCAAAACTCCTGTGCAGTTGTCATCACAAGCTAAATAGTCAATTTTAAGGAAGAAGTGTTAGTATTAAAATGAAGACAAAAAATACTCCACTTTTGATTTAGTAGGTATGTGCCTTCATAAGTTCAGTTAAGGGTGACAAAGTACAGTAACTCCAAATATACAGATTTGTAGACTTATGTTTCCCTACTTGCTCAAGAGTAAACTTATTCCAAACACATTCTCCTTAGGTTAGCACACATTAGAGCCCTATTGGTCCTGCCAATTATTGACCAGCTTGCTCTATTATAAGCTTATTGAGCCCATCTAGCTATTTTGCAATAAATCCATGTTGAAGCCACTCTGTCAAATAGGTTGGGCGGACAGGAGATTCAAGCCTACAGTCCTGTAATTGCATTATTAATTCCATTTATTTCTCAGTTATTTCCCAAAATAAAACCAGAATTCTAAATCCCAATTCATTATAGAAGCAGATTGCTGTACTAGATTGTGTCTTTCTGCTACTTACACTCTCATCAAGAATTACAAGAGTAATTATTGGGGGAGTATGACTTATTATTGGTGGAGAATGCCTATAAACCTGGGATAATTCCAAAGGTATTATAACAGCAGCCTCACATCCAAAGGGTCAATGACATAGGAATTCAAGATTTTTGCAATAAATAAGATATTATATATTATCATAATATAATATAATATAATATAATATAATATAATATAATATAATATAATATAATATAATATAATATAATATAATATAAATTTTATGTATAATCTATACATTATTATAATTATATAATAAGTATAAATTTATAAAATATTAAATACAAAATATAATTAAATACATAATATAATACATAATTATATATTATACATAGTATATTAATACAATATAATATAGTATATAAAATATAAAAAATATAATATTATGATATTAATAGAATTAATGATATAGTATATATTATTATAATATATTATGTATTGTATATTATATATAATAAATTATATATTATAAGAGATTTTTATATATATGAGTCTTAATAGTATCTTTCCTTAAACTGCTTGGCTGATGTTATGATCTCTACTGTAGTTTCCTCGGTGCTCACAGAATGGTTGAGGTTGGACAAGACCTCCAGAGAATACCTTCTCCAAACCTCTCTGTTTTACAGAAATATTAAGTTGTTAGGGTTTCTTTCCTTCACAGAAAGATCAGGTCCTGACATCATAAACCCATCCAAGGAATAACCAGGTGCACATAAATATCACTGGAGTGGACCACAGCCCGCGGGGAAGGTAAACAATTTAAAAACCACCTACACACACAGTCGTCTTCCACCAGAAGATGCCTGGGCTCACACTCCTCACAGAGCTGTCCCGTTACCCCCGGCTTACAGAGGCACTGCCCGGTGGCACCATGGCAGTTCCCGTGAACAGAACCGCCCGGACTGCACCGGCACACCTGGCAGCTGCCACCAGGGAGCTGAGGGTCACCGTAATAGCCAGGGGAGCACCTGCAGGGAGGAATGGCACACTGAGCACCACGGGATACTCATCATGACATCAGATGTTACATTTACTGATCGCCTGGGTTTTTCATTAATAGGTCAGCAGTAACTATCAAATCACTCCAAGTCCTCGAGCACTCATTTATACACTTATTTATGGAGACTGAATAATCTGAGTACGCATACAGCTCATATTAACCAAACTGTCCTTGGGAGCTGGGAATAAATGGGAACATCATGTGTAACTCACCTTTCACAGTATTGTCCTTCATATCCTGGGAGACAAGCATCACAGTGGTAATCCTGAACACCTTTCAGGACACAAGTGGGACTAAAACTGGAGGAAGGATAAACAAATACCTGCTATCATAGAAATAAAAGACCATACAAAGAAGGATAACACCTTCAGCCACAGGTTAAGTATTGTAAGCAACAGCATCTTCTCATTTAATCTGATTGCTCTGGAATTTGTACTTTAAATTAGTTAAGTTTGCTTTCCCAATGTGGCTCAATTACTGCATAACATGCCAGAGCACATTATGGCCTTCTTTTTAAAAGACAATCTAAAATGGATGCTGTATGATATATATGTCTATATATGGGTAGATATGGATATATATGTATGATAGATAATATGGCTATCGTATGTATTTAACTGAGACTGGCATGAGGACACCAGAATTGCTAGACTCTCATTGACTCAATTATACAAAAGCAAACAACAAACATGCTTTTTAAGCTTCTGGAATAACCCAGTCTATGCAGCATTTTGTTTTTCAAAACACAGAGTTAACTGTTCCTCTACCAAATGTGCAGATGTATAAATCTCAGACAAAAGAGTATTTGTTCTTCCCCTTGGATTGATCTCATGAAAAGTTCCTGCACTGAGTGGGGATGGCCTGAATCATTGTAAGTATGAAATTACTGTTCTCTGAATGAAGAAAGAGACTCACATTTGATACTAAACAATGTCACAGGAACTTAGTCAATTATCTATAAAACAGTCTGTGTATCTGTTCAAGTCTTAGAGAAAAAAATGACTCATCTATCACCTAATCTTTTTATTTTAAAATTTCATAGAGTTACCAGTACAGCTTAGAATGGAACCTCCATTTATTAAATAAAAATATGCAGCATTCAAATGTCTAAAAATTAAGGACACATAACAACAACCAGCCCCTACTGTCTTAGTGTAAGAGAAACAAAAAGAGTAGGAGGTTAGACATACAACCCAAGAAATGGGAACAGTAAGATGCACCCTGGATTTAGTGAGTTTTTGTTACCTGACAGGGTTGGCTCTGGGACAGGCACAAAGAGAGCAGTCATTGGCAGACCCAGTTACTTTCCCATAGTAGCCTGGGGCACAAGCACTGCAGTGATCACCAACTGTGTTATCTCTGCAGTTCTGAGACACAAAATTCACATGGTTTAAAACAACAGGAGTAACTTCATCCACTTTATCAATACACTTGTACAGTTTCCAACAATGATTTCTACATGTCACTACTCACTTGTCAGCATTCTCTGAGTGAAAAAACCTTTTATGCAGACAAAATGCTAGCATATTTTCTCTTATGTGAATGCCCCTTCAGGCAGGCTGACCTAATTTCTTTTCTGAATTTCCATATAAAAAATATTTCTATGTATTTTTGATAACATTAATCACTTCAGATTCAGGTCCGGACATCACAGTACAAAACAAAAAATCCTAAAAAAAACCCAAAACAAACAAAAAACCCAAACAAAAGAAAAAAATAGAAAGAAGAAAAATTAAACAGAATATCTGGCTTTTCTGTTTCAGTATTTCAGCAAATGCTGAGGGCTATCCACAGTTAGGATTCAGACACTGTATTTAATTTGTCAAGAGTACTGATCAATAACCAGTGCTATTAATATTAAAACACTATATTGGTATTATAAACAGAATTTAATTGACTAGTCCCCCAGGTCAAAATACTTTTACAATACAAAAATACTTTTCTGCTTTCCCCCCCTTTTCTTCCTTTAAACTATCTTTTTTCTTACTCTGTATTTCAAATACCTGCAAGTGTGTATTTTAGGTTGGTTGATGAGGTGAACAGTAGCAATGCAACCTCCTATTTTATGGGAGCAGAAGTCAGGTGAAAACCAGCTCCCTTGCCTACACCACTCAGCTGTAAATGTCTGAGTAGTAATCTCAAGACCCAGGTGACTTGCTAACACTCAAAAAGAAACTAAGAGGAATAATGATGAATATTTCCCTCTGTGAAAGGCCTATGTATTTTAGCCTTGTAAAATTGAGAACCTTACTTCTTAGTCGTGAGATACATACTTTTATACAAACCTGAAAGCAAAAGAATGGCTTAGAAAAGCCTGAAGGACTAAAGAAACTCCCTTAAAAACTAGCTTCAAGAATGAATTCAGCAGAGGTTGACTTTGAACTAACCCACTCACCACTGGAAAAACAAAGCAATAGGGGTAAAAACCTAGGAAAAATACTGATCAATGCAAGGAATAGACTTAATATGCCTTATTTGGTTAGCTGAGAATTTGCTGTCCACAACCTGTCAGACCACAAGAGAGAAGAAATGTGTTAGCCATATGTGACTCCTCTTTGCAACCTTTGGGACAAAATGAGAAAGGTGAACAAATCAACTTAGCTACATCATATCCCTACAATACTGTAGTCTCTGGGGATTAAGAAAAAGCCTCATTTAAAGCTGCCCAGAGGATTCTCTTCCTAATAATTTACCTCTGATTTAAGTCTGTGGTGCAATATGGCTCACTGCATCCTTTATTTCTTTTTTTGTGTGCCTAAGCAGACCTTGTCCAGACACCCAAAAAGTCTCACAGAAAAACAGAAAAACTCAGCCACTATACAAGTAATGTCAAAAGTAAAATTAAAACTAAAATAATTAATAATTTTGAGTATTTTAATGCCCCAAAACTGCTAATTTACTGAATGGACCTTAAGGGAAACTATTCAGATAACTTTCAGAGTTGTGGGGGGGGAAAAAAAAATAATCACATTTTGTCCAAGAAATACAGCCAAATACTTCTCCTAAAAGCTCCTTGGATAGGTTACTGCCACTGTATGCTCAGGTGAAATCAATAGAAGAATGTATAAGATGTACATACCAAGCACTTTCCAGTGTCAGGATCACAGGTTTCACTGTGGTTGTTGCACTGACATGGCACACAAGGCGCTATCAGAGCGTGAGGCTCTCTTACACTGAGTTCTGTATGCTTTCCTCTGTAGTATCCTGGAGCACAGCTCTAGTTGCAAGGGGAGTAAAATAAAATTTTTAAAAAATTATCACAGCTATCAACAGCTACAAGCAATTTTAAAAGCCATTTAAGTTTTTTTTTTTTTTTTGCTTGTTATTTTACTTTCACACTACTTGACATGGCAAAAGGATTCAAGGACTCAGTACCTGGCAGGACAATCCAGTGTAACCAGCAGGGCACCTACATTGCTCTACAAGATGAGCTAGAGGTCTGCCTAGATGCATTTCTTCAAACTTGACTGCAATTTCCATTGAGATATTTGCAATTCTACAAGATATATGCAGAAGAGAGCGTAAACATCTAAAGAAGTACAAACACCAAAAACATCTTCATGCTCCAAGGTCAGGGCTACAATAAGTAATCTTCCATAATTTCCCATGTAAATATCTCAAAAAACTGAAGATTTTTTTTTACTTATTTATGGATTAAGAATCTACAGCTAAACACATCAGAAATTATTAAAAGTAATAAAGGTTGGTCCCACTCAGTCTGGAAAATTTCCCAAACCCACCATGCAAGAGTATGTAATACTTCCTCAGAAATATTAGGCAATTACCTTTGTCTCCTACCACAATTTTGGACAGAGCTAACAAAAAGATAATTGAGGGCATGTGAATCAAAAATAACACAAAATCTGGAAGTGGAATCAGACCTCTTCAGAGCTGTGAAGACGTAGAGACATTGGGTTTTCATTGGATGCATCTTTGCTGGTCTTGCTAGTTTCCAGACTGACAGATGAAATGATGATATCCCATCTCTTCCCTCTCATTAGTAACTTAGTTCTGGACAAAACGGTAATAAAATTCTACTGTTCTGAGGTGGGACTATCTTATTACCACTGCCCAGCTTGTTTCAAGCTACAGGACACACCTAGATTGATACAAACCCAAGAACTCAGGGGACCATATGCTTCAACTGAAAAAAGAAACAAAAAATTCGATATCCATACAAATATTTTATGGGAAAGAAATATTTTAGAAAATATAAAATATTTAACTGTATCATCAGTCCTGCAGAACAGTGCATCAGCTTGTGCTTCTTTCTGTGTTTTGCTATCAAAGTAAGCAGCAGAGTAATTTAGTGTTTCACAAAAAAGAATTCAAGAGGGACTCTGCTGCGATTAAAAGTGATAAATGTTTTCTTGTCAGAGGAAGAACAAAAGTCATAAATAGGAAATTGCAAATTTCACTGAGGTAAGTCTTTACTGTATAGCTCAGTTGGGGCTATTTTTAAGTTAAGTTACAGTAAATGCAATACAATAAATAAATGCAATCAGAGGTTGCTTTACCTGCTTTGCTGTAATCCTTGGCCATAAGCTGCCTTGATAAGGATGTATTCAACATTGCTGAGCACAGACATGAAATCAGAACGTAAGACAGGCTCATCAGACACAGAGTTAAAATACTTCCAAGAATCCTAGGGAAACATAACACTACTATTATTATTATTATTATTATTATTATTATTATTACTATTGCTATTATTTATTTTCTTTATTTATTATTAAAACCATGAACATTCAAGTTTACTTCAAGGTGATGCTGTGTTCCTCCTGGCTTACCTCCTTCATTTCTACATCCTTTTCAGTTCTTACTCCATTTTCTGGAGAAGGGATGTCTACATAGATGACCAACTTGCTGGTGTGACCTCCTTTCATTAGAATCTGTGGCTCAAAGTTTGAGGCTCCAAAGCCATCCAAAGCATAAAAGGCAACAATATATCTCAGCTTCCCTCCATAGGCCATGAGCTGTTTGGATCAAAAATTACTACTATTATTTATTCAAAGGTTTGAGCTACTAGTTGAAAATATCTTAACATCATCTGTAGACTGGAAAACCGCCAGTCCTTTGAAGAATTGACTTGAACTCAGTGGCTTTTTCACCATGGTTAAATACATATTTCTAAAAAACAGTCTTAGTTTCTTTACCTAGACCCTCTCAATGTGTGCACTCAAATTTTATTAATTTCCTAAGCAATAGAGATTCCATGATCTATATACTTATTCTAGCATCAAGGTTGAAAATTCTTTTAGGTTTCTACTATGAAACCAAGCATATCACTGTTTCCCCCCAACAGAATCTGTGAAGTAATTAAATATGGGTGTTACCAATTTACAGGGTCACAAAAAATCTTGTAAGGAAAGTATAATGTAAACAAAAATTTATTTATAAGGGTAATGTAATAATTGTGCTTGCTCTAAGTAAGTTCTATCACTGAATAGTTACAATATTATGACCTACAAGAATAGAACTAACAAAGAAGTATGTTATGAAGATATTACTATTCTAGAGTAAAGGAGTGTCTATTAGACAACAAAGTTATCTACAAAGCATTCCAATTATTTAATGTTCTTACCTGGTCTCCCTGAAACTGCTCTGGCAACTTCCAGTAAAATGTTTCTGTATTTAAGTATTTTCTGACTATGGCAGCATCCAATAAAACATCAGGAAATTGTGAAAATACTCCTTCCACTGTTCCAGTCAGGTTACTTTGAGCTACTACACGCAGAATAGCCTGATCTGGAGTTAATGTTATCTGCAACACAAAGAGCAAAAAATTCATTCAACAGTATTTCCTTTTTACAATTTTAGCTGCTTTGAAACAGTTAATAGCCCATCTTAGATTATTAAATGCCCAACCCAAAAAAAACCTGGGAAACATGTTTGATATTTCCTTTTTAAGAAGCGAAGAGTGAAATGCAAGTTTTCAGAAATAAGAGTATGACCATTTACCACTTGCTTTCTTTTCTATTCTGGCCAATGCCACTGGTCCTGTAAGCCAGTCAGGACACTCAGCCTGATCCACTAAATGTGCACATCAGCGTGGTACCTAACATGAGGATAAACAGCAAACTGTGTCTGTGTAGCTATAACCCTTTACTTACGGGAATTCTCACATAGTCTTCTAGTTCTGAACAAGATATGGACATCCCAAAACAGAAGCATGGAGTACATCCTAGTGCATTGTTAGCAGACAGACCAAAAGTTCCAGGTTTACACTCACTGCATTGTAGACCAAAAACATTTTCCTGGAGGATATTTTAAAAAATTTTAAAAAAATTAAAAAAAAAAAAAATGTAACAGCACACTCATAATACTTCACTATCTAAATGAAACATGATTATTTTTGGAAGAAAACCAGTTGCTACATAAACTACATAGCATAATATCAATTATTGTATGCAATCTGTTTTAGTGTGCAGTACATTACTTTTTTTCATTATTTTCCAATGTTGTTTTGTTTTCTTTCTTAAAAGAAACCAAAATAAACCATAAAAAACAAAAAAAAACACAGACAAAATAAACACAGAACATTTAAGTTAAACTCATATATTTGACTGCCTATCAAAAATTAGCAGCTATGTATTTCAATTCAAGACAGAATTCCCTCCCACACCTGCATCTGAAAAATGAGCTCCAAAGGCCAAATGAACTGCTCAGTACTAACAGGAACCAAGGGACCTATTCCCAAATGTCTGTTTTTGCACTAAATTCCCAAATGGTAAGCTGACCCTCACGAAACACTCAAAACTACAGTCAGTGCCCACTGATACCTTTAACCAGAGATTGGACAGATACCTGGGAAGGCATAAATTTGTTGTCTAGAAGTAAGTTTATTACCACTGAATCTTTCAAGAACTGATTCCCATCTTTTCAGAAAAATCTGTATTATCTGTATTTTTTATGTTTCCTTTCCTATACAGAAGAATATCAGATTTCACCATTAGCATTAGAGTTATTCTTAAGCACTGCCTTTAGTTCCAGCATAGGAAAGTAATTTGAACTTACAACATAAATGTATTTCAAGAAATACTGATATTCCCCACTTAGTATTTATTGGTTTCTTCCTATCATTATAATTTGAATTTTCAAAAAAGCAGGCTATATCATCTGAACTAATGTGTTGTTCCCAAACCTAACAAAACCAAATGTGTACAAACAGAAAAACGTCAATGTTTTTCAATTTTTCCTGACTAATAGTAAGATCTGTCGCAGATAATCCCCTAGCAGGGATACAGGTGTGCTCATAAATGATGCAGTTTGCCATCTTCCTTGCAATCAATATCTAGAAAACACTAATGCTGTCCCAGAAGGGGCTGAATAACTCGGTACCTTGCAGGTACAGATGCCAGTCTCCTCTTCACAACCACAAACTCCTTCAGTGACATTACACGTCTCCGCTTTGGTTCCACTCAAATCACAGTCACAGGCAACACAGTCTGGGAAGTCCCTGTAGCCTAAGGCACACCTGGAACAGTCTCGTCCTCCAAATTCAGGTTTGCACTGGCATTGACCTGTCAGCACATCGCACTGGAGGTTGGCTGAACCAGTGCTGCTACAGTTGCAAGCCTTAGCGGAAGAGAATAAATGTTCATAAATAGCAGATCGTTTTTAAAAAAAATAAAATCTTACCACAGTAAATTCAAAAATTACTCCTAAAACTCAATGTTTGCCAGCAAATACTGCACAATAATAAAAGGGAAGAAATTCCACACAGAAATGAGGTTGTTTGGTTTGTATTTTAGCAAAGAATAGTAAAGAGTGGATGGCAAAAATTTGGAAGCTTTGTTGGTTCCCAAATATGGGTTGGGAACCAAAGGAGTTGAAGGAATCTGTTCCAGAAAACAACAACATATCCAAAATTCTTAATTTATAGTACTGGTAATTGAGTACAGCAAGTAAATTAAATAATGCTGTATAAATGCTGAATGAAAGAAATCTGTAAGTATCATCATTTTATAAATATGACAGAAAGGAAAATCTTAAAACTAACATTCTTTTAAGATTTCAAGAAGCATTAATATCTTTTGCATCTTGCTCAAGCTACTTTTACTACTTGATGAGGAACCAAGAATCTCATTGTATCCCAAAAATGGGAAGCTCAGTACCAAAGGAAATCTGTTTCCTGGTAGAGTGCATCCTTCATTATGCAATCAGTTATACAAACCTATCATTATAAACAATCAGAGCGGGTGTACTTTATTTGTCACTCTTTTTTGAAGCAGTCTGGATTAGCCTTCACTCTTAATTTCTTATCTGTGGTTACTTAACAAGTCCAGTTTTGGTCTGTGGTTACTTCTAAAGGAACAGGCACAAAGTACATTCCATCTATCATCATCTACTGTGAGCATTTTCCCCAAGTTATTTTCCTTATCAGCTCTCTTTGAGATTAAAAGCCTTTACCTGACCAAGTTCTGCATGCCAAGTCACACAAGTTCTAGTAGAATTATTGTCTATCTTTTAAGACTCTTCACAATTTTGCTGGTTACCCACAAAACTCTTTGTATTAAGCAGTTTTTACTCTTGCACCAGGCAGTAATAATGCCAGATTTAATACACTTTATGGCCACACAGGTTGACAACTTTGGCTCTCAGTTATCAGTTAAGATCCACAGCTCTGAACATCAAACTCTTAGGCAGTAATAAATTGCATGTATTCAATCTCTAGCTCCTTGTGATAAAGATAAAGACTCTAAGCTACAACACACTGTGTAGCAGCACACATGAAAAGGATTGTAGTCTAAACAAGACTACAGATCTGCTACACTACTGCACCCAGAAATGGATGATAAATATCAAGAAAACCTCTAGACACATAGCCAGATAAAATAACCACTTATGCATTCTGTGTTGCAAAACCAGACAGTCTGGGCTTCTCAGTGTCTCCCCCATTTCATCCACGTAGAGCACACAGAGTCTTTCCTGGGTTTGAGAGAAGACACTGCTCCTGGTCTTAAACTACCACATCTGATTATTCAGCATAGGGAATATCCCACTGTTGGCACTATTATCTGGAGAACACATTACTGTTTGCTGCATCAAGAAAGGATCTAAATACCTTAGAGTATTTCACATTCATTACTGTGATGCTGCAACCAAAAGGAATGATAAATAACTTGGCAAAAGTGAACAACTGCATATTTAATTACACCTGATCATTGGCAAGTGCTGTGGAAAGACCCTGTGAAAGGAAAACCTCAAAGGAAATGCACAAGGACCAGCACATTGGATTTATATATTACATTATGTATTATATATTATGTCAGGTAAGAATGATGGTAAGCTAACAAAGCCGTGGTTTAAAGACCAGTTGCCAACTATGTTACTGTAAATCACTAAGATGGTTAACTCTGAAGATTTGCTAGGACTATTTTATCATCCTTACTCTAAGAAATTAAAGAGAGAAAAAGGATACCAATTTGGCTGACACTTAAATACTTACTGCATGTAATGACAGACCTTGTCAAGTTGACTGTATTTGTGGTTTCTCTACTAAAGTTACCCACTACATTCATGTAATTAAAGCCTTTTAAAATCTCAACATTTATGAAATAGTTTGAACCAATGCCATATCTGACAGGAATTTACTGCATGAACCTAAAGGCATAAATGGTTGCTGTTCCTTGGATCTGCACTGACATGGCATTTTATTGCTTAATCATAAGCAATAAGCTGAGATAATGGGAACTACCATTGTTCCATCCATGAAATATTAACTTTATTTATTAATTTTGTTTATAAATTTTTAGAAAAAATGCCTGCAGTAACTTTCAAGACATTTCCAATGTTCTTAAATTCATAATATTATCACTTAATGATTTACACAGAAAGTACATTCCCAGTTGCCCATTGCTGCCATAAATCTGGTTTAATACCACTATTTAAACACATAAATGTTAGAATACACACCTCACAATTTTGATGTGAACTGTGCACCTACCCAGAGTAAGTGCTCTGATAGTATTTTCAAAGGCAGCCCTCTTAGAAGGTTCCTCAATAAACATTGTGCCATCTGTTGTTTGTTTTAATGTGAACAAGTTGCATTAACACTTGGAGACAGAATAAAGATCATGGTTCTCAAAACAAGAGTCCAATTCTGACATTTGTATAAGGCAAATTGCTTTTAACAGCCATAGCTTTTCATCCAGCCTACCATACCTTGCAACCAAGTTTAGGAGACAGTCCCCAGTAATTTTCTTCGCAGAGTTCACATTTTCGTCCCTGAGTGTGAGGGGGACAAATGCATTGGCCAGAATCAGCATTACAGTTGTTCTGAGTATGGGCACAGTCACAGGCTGCAAGAGAAACAGGACCAAATGGGTAATTTTATCCATGCTTTCCTACAGAGAAGGAACTCCAAGTCCACCGATAGTCTTACTTTTCTTATGCAGTACATTTGTCTATTCCACTAGGAACTCCTTGCCACCCCTAATCACTGAGAAACAAATCATGATCACAGTGACTTTTTCTTTTTACTGGAAGCCCATTACTGCTTATTGACTTAGCCTGTTTGGTGTTTCAAACAGCAGTGCTGCATTTCCTCAGGGGAAATAGTCATGCAATTCAAACAGCAGTGCTGCATTTCCACAGGGGGATCAACAAAACCAAACAAAATTACTTTTGGAGTAGAATACATTTGTAGGAAAACTTTTCTATTATAAAGGACACAAAACTCATCAGGAGATATGCTAATGTTCTCAAGCAAGTGAAAGGATTAATCTCAAGAATTGCTTATTGAACAATAGGGATGGATAACTACTTTTATAACAACTAACTACTGCAGGATGCACTTGGCTATTTAAGAAACAAAATATTATTCCAGTTAAAAAGCAGAATTTCAGGGAAGCAAATTTATTAATCTTTTTTTAGTAACATTTAAGTCATTTCCAATAATGAAATGGTTAAAGGTACCCAAAGGATCTTTGACTCTTAGTAAAGACAAAGTATATTCATTTCAAAACAATCTTATAACAATCTCACTGCATATTTTATTTTATTGTACTGTTTCAGGCATGAAAAAAAGTAGTTTCATCTGGCTGGAGAAAAGGCAGGCATTCCTTTAGCTACACTTTATTGAAAAGGGCATCTTATTAACATGAAAAATTAGGTTTTGATGGCATGTTCTCCTTTAGATGAACAATTTCTTCCTTATCATGACTAAAAATTGTACACAGCCAGGTGATGATGGGAAAATAGAGTCAATGACTTCTCATCGAAGTATGAAACACATATTTAAAGACTTAAATGAAAAGAAAAAAAGTAAAAATCTTTAGAAGTTTTTCACTTTCCCAACGGCAGAAAAAAAGGTTTCTTTCTCTTTGAGGGACTGAAGGGTTTTGTAATAGACAAAGGAGTTATTGAGCATGTAATATTTCTCTCATGCACCCTTTATGAGTTATTTCATAGTCACCACCTTTTACAAGGAGCCACAGAGTAACCAAAGAAATGTTTTGTTCTCTGGCTTAATCAAAGTATTAGTAGACCTTCCTACAGACTCTTCCGTATCGTCATCAAAACAACTGACCTTTGCCAGAGTTCAACATACAACATATTGCTGAAAGAAACTCCATACTGTATCTGGAAGGATGGTGGGTTAGAGCTTACGTGTGCAGCCACCATCCTGGAACGCGTAAAAGCCGTGAGCACAACGATCACACTTCTCTCCAGCCACCCCTGGCACACAGTGACACTGCCCCTGATGATTGCAGTCCTCGGACACCGAGCCAAACTCACTGCAGTTGCAGGGAATGCAGCCAAGCCCAGTAAGCAGCCCATAATACCCGTTCTGTTGGAGAAGAAATAAATAGATTCGAGCTATGTTTCATAAATTTTTGAAAACACTACAATACACGCTCTTGTTTTCTCTTGTTTACTCCCCATGATGTCTGGCCTGCATGAATCTTGCACTTCCCACGGCACTGCATGAGTGCTGTGGAAAGACTCCCTGGCATTATCTCTTCACTGTTGCCAGCTGTAAAGCAACATGCACTCGGGTGAAAAACTCAGCCCTGAAATGCTCTCATGGTACTCTAATCTCACAAGCAAGACACTTTGTTTTGAAATCTGATGTTATTCTAATTTAAAGACTTGCATGACGCGAGGGTGAGCTGTGCTGATCAAGCACAGATACCTGTGACTGTGAATTAAAGCCTAGAATGGAGCAGGTCAGTGACCTAGTGCACATGTGTGTTCAAAGTCATTCAGCTGGGCTGGCACAAAAGGCAGTAACTGTGCACAGGTTTCCTGCCCTGGTCTCTGATGTAGTTCTACACTTAGCATAGACTGGAAACTCCTGGTTTGTATCACCAGTGAATATCTGCTTGTTCTTATAACAGGCCTGCCTTTCAGCTGAATCCCTTGTTGGCATTCAGCCATGATGTATTTATTATCACCAACCATGTTTCTTCAGATATTCCCCTTCATTTCACAGAAGCACAGCGTTAAGATCTCTTCAGGTTTGTTTAACAGTGTTTGGTTTTTGGCTGCACACTGTCAGCACAAGCCTGAACAGCCCTATGCAGGAGGGTGCTGAATCAACCACATAGCTTCACATCTGCAAGGAGCACATGCAGAGCAATTTTCAGCCACAAAAACCTCTGCAGACAAACTTTGGTCTCAGCTCTAGCAACAGGCCCCTCTCCCCTGAACCTTTTAGCCGCTATTCTCCGTATCTGCTCAAATCAATATTTATAGATAAAGAGGGAGACAAGAAAATGTATACATTAGCAACAGGTAATATAACTGCTTACCAAGCATTTATCACATCTTTCTCCAATTACATTTGATTTGCAGGAGCAGATTCCTGTCTCATGTTGACAAGTACTTGAAAGGGAACCATTCACATGGCAGGCACAGGCTTGTGTTCAGACAAAAAAAAAACAAATTAAAAAAGTATTCATGTGTATCTATAGGCAGTCATTATTATATAGAATTAAAAATCTGGTGTATGATATGTTTCAGCTCTTCATATCCCACAGATGCCCGTCTATCACAAAAATACCTGTGCATTTGAATTAAAATTTAAAAAAAACCAAAAAAACAAACTCCAAATAACTGTATTTGAGAAGTTTTTTTTTCTTCCAGCCCTGTATGTGACATTCAGAAGCAGGAAATATGTACAGCATGTCACTGGAGGGACAGTGTTAAACAAGACAGTAAGTTCCAGGGATACCAAGTGTCAAACCCTAACATAATACATTCCCCTCCCTCAGCCTAACCCAACCCCAGAGTTTTCAACCTGCCCTTGCCAACTCACAACTTGAAGATTAATTCTTTCAGCAAAGGTGCACATGTCCCCATCCATTTTGCACATGAACACTATATTTTTGAGTTCTCTAAGTGCTGAGAGTAATAAAAATAAGAACTTACCACGACAGTTTTTGTCCATCACTGCATCCCCATAATACCCATCGGCACACTTTTCACAGTGGTGACCTGCTGTGTTCCCCAGACATTTCAGGCACTGTCCTGTGAAGGGATCACAGTGGCCCTCTTCTTGAGGGTTTACATTGCCATTGCATTCACAAGGGGCACACGACTGTCCAGGCATAAGAGGATTCCCATAGTAACCATTAGCACACCTGCATCAGAGTTTAAAAGCTTTATCAGCTGGACTGTGGTCAAGTCATACACTCGACTCACTGAATGGAGGTTTTTTCCCTATTCAATTTTAATCTAAAGTGTCTGTATTATTATAATGTATTATAGTATAGTATTATAATGAAAGACAAGAAGGAAAATTTTATTAGGAATGTTCTGTATATGAGGTATGAATAACAGAAGGAAGATAGGATTATGAACACCTTGTGATGGCAATGGTATAGATATTTCACCCAAAATTAGTGTACATACCTTTCACATTGAGAACCAGTATAGCCTGGAAGACATTTGTCACAGGAAATTCCACCTTCTTCACTCAGCTGGCAAGTGGGACTGAAACTATTAACAATATTTATGGCAGATGATATCAATGCACAGAATCCCAAAACTTCTGCAAACATTTAATATCCACCCTTCCTTGCGCCTAGCTATATAAACACACAAATTCAGTTTTTCCTAGTTTATTAATGCTTTTAACATTACAGTGTGCCAAAATAAACATCTAATTTTCAAAATCTCTTGAGTTTTGGGGTTTTTTTTATTTTAAAAGCAAGATTTTAAAGCTTCCTAAAAACTTGGCTTTCATTCTAGCAAAGCAGTACAATTGCTTTACTGAGTTCCTCTTTTTCAGATACAACACTTCTGTCCTACTGTTTTCTGAAAAACAAGGAAGATAACCATGGTTTTGGTGCAAAGTTCAAGGACAGGTTGAATTATTACTTTCATCCTCTATGCAAAATCATGCAAGTTTACCCAGTCTCTCTTAGCCTAGCCTATGTATTTGTCTACCTCAAAAAAAAAAGTTTCTATGAGATACACACACAAATAAAGATGAAGAAAAAAAATTCCTTTTCTCTCTCCTTCAGATGTCATGACATTTTTCTCTATCTCACTTTCTGGTTTTGCTGAAGATGCAAAAAATAGTCCTGCATAAGAAGCTTACTTGTTTGCAGCAGAACTCAGAGGACATGCACAGGGCTGGCAGTCCTCAGATGTTCCTTGGGATGGATTTCCATAGAAGCCAGGCAAGCACTGATCACAGAAAGATCCTGTCGTGTTGTGCTGACAAGCCTGTGAGACATGGAAAAAATCTTTTTGTATTTTCTCTTGATGGTTTTTCGGCCCCTGAGGGATTCCTACAGCAGTCTGCATGCAGTATGACATCCAAGGAAGCCATTCTTCAAGCCATGAAGAACCGCCTAGAACTCTGAAAATAAGTGTATGATTTTTTTTCTGAGTTGTAAAAATCCCGATTGTTTTTTCTTACATTTTAGAATATACTTTATGAAATCAGCCACATTACTTATACTTAAATATATTTCATATATTGCACACATTTACAGTAACAAGCTTATATAGTTTTTACTGGTGTTTAGCCATTTTATTCCAGTAACCTTCAATTTTCAGAAGAGATCAGAGAGCTAAATTTTCTCTTCACAATGTAATGTGCAATTTCCACTGGTGTTAGTCATGGAAGACACACATGTATCTGAAAACAGATATTCACTGCTTAAATTTGTTCTTTTCAGGAACCTGCAGCAAGCAAAGTCAAGATTTTTATCAGCCAGTATACGATGGCATTTTTGTATTAGTTCTGACTATTCCCCACTTGAAATGATAAACTGAAACAAATTCTTTATTGGAAAACACATAAATGGAGTCTTGAAACATACTCTGAACTAAACAATGAAACCAACAAAAATAACCACTTGGTACCCGTAGCTTGAAATTGTGCACCATGTAAACCTGTCTCCCACAGTCAAAATGCTCTCCTAATTCCTAAATAGATGCTTGAAACATGAAACACTTTAAAGGATGACTTACAAAGCAAGCACCATGAATGTCACAGTCAGTTGCATGCCCATTGCACTTGCAGGGTTGACAAATACCTCCAAAGAGTATTCCATCCACACGGTAGTACCCAGGAAGACAGGACTAAAAAGAAACGAAGGGAGAAAAAGCAGTAGCATTATATGTCTTGAAAATACACATCAAAACTTTTTCAAAAAGCTGACTTCCAACCACCCACCACCCAACCCATTCACACTGTGGTAACTGAATGCTCTTTCGACCCTACTGATGTCACTGTAGCTCTTTTCTGGTGGTTGTTTTTTGCTTATAAAGGATAAAAGGGATAAGAATTAACTCCATAAAACTTTGATTCATCCCTTTGTTCCCTGGAGGCATGAAAGTTAACTTTTGTGGGGTTTAATATGTGAAATTCTTTATTATGGGACAACAGAAAATATATTCTACCACCTCTGCAGAATCATTAACAATGCTATAGCACAAGGCTTCATACCGAAATTATTTGTCAAAATAATTCTTGCTATTCTGCAGTAGGACTGCGCCTCACTAAATCTTCTACTCACAGATACACAAGACACCACTTTGCACAATGCATTTCATCCTTGTGAGTTCTTCCAAAAGCTACCATTCCTCCCTGCAAAGGTTTCTTACTGCCTCCATAAACTTAATGGCACATAACAGGAATGAACTGAACATGATCCAGATCCAGAAAAAATGCTATTAATGAGTAAGGTAAGCTCAAAATAGCTTCACAGAGCTTTAAAATCTGTTCCCTCTGCCACACTGATGTTCTGAAACACATCATCATTTTTTAGTGCCATGAAAAAGAATTCAAGAAATAAGTTTAAAATCCCATTTAACAGTATCTGAAAGAAAATATCTTCAGGATTGTGTACAGTATAGTAGGCAGAAATTCACCACAGAACACATACTTTAATGGCAATTTAAGGCAGCCTGCCTTTAAACCTAGATCCTTTACAATAGGAGATAATTTTGCATACAGAAGACATTGTAAGAGGTTACCTCACAGGATATTCCTGTGTAACCCTGAGGACATTCACAGAATTCCACATCTGGTGCTGAAGAAAGATCTATAACATTCGCACTTGCAGTATCCAGAGTCACAGAGTCCAGCCTAGGGTTAAGCAGGAAAACATCACATCATCTGTTTCCCAAGACTTGACCTTCAACAAGACAGTTTGTTTCTGGGGAGCTAACACCACTGAGCTCTGATCCCTGGCAGGGACAACTGAGGAATAGGCACAAATGTCTTCTGTAAGAAGTCTGTAATCATACTCTTATCACAGCATTTGCAGTCCTGGGAGTAGATGTCTCCTGTTACCATTATTGTTACTGGAAGACACAACCTTCTCAGCCACATTTACCTGTTACATCAGGTAACATTTTTGTAAGGAACCTTTACAAACATTCCATAAAGATGAACACACTTTCCCTAAATGAATTAGAGTGGTGTGGGTGTGCAAAGCAATTTTAGTATCAGTTCCCATTTTACTGACATGAAATGCTACCAAATGACAGAATATTCACAGAATAGTTTGAGTTGAAAGGGATCATCAAGTTTAACTCTTAAATAAATGGCCCATATGGGGATTCAAATCCATAATTTTAGTATTATTAGCACCATGCTCTAATTAGGGAATGAAGAAGGAAGGTTGTCAGTGAGTGAAAGGAAATTGAGTAAGTAAAGGATGAAGCTGATTCCCTTGAGATCAATACAACTTTATTCCTGTATCTTGGAGAAGAGGTAAAACAAAGATCTATAAGGTCTGATGTCAGATACTGCCAATTCTGGTTTGAGACTGTGGGAGAATCAGCTAATCCATTGCAGCCTAATTTTCCTATTAAGGATTTCCTTAGAGATGAGTTTCAATACCATCCACAAACAAACATCAAAAGAAATTACAATCAACGTCTTTGTTGATTGGTTTTCAATAGTCAGTGATGGATTAACTTGCCTCATACCCAAATAAGCATATTGTAGAGAGCTCTGGAGGCATTTCCCTCTAAAAAAAAGCAGCCATTGTAATCCATTGTAATAAGGCTTTTATACACTATTACTTTAAAGCAGAAGACAAAATCTCTGCTACCAGGTATCTTTAAAATCAAATGTCCCTTACCACACACTCCACATCACTGTGTTTTGGGAACAAAGACTGGTCTTAAGAAAATTCAATAAACAACATTTTTTCGAGGAACTATCAACATAAAACTTCAGGAATATTGCCACTAAGAATCATTATTCATATGGAGAAAAATAATAGAAGTGTACATAGTTTAACTTGAATATTTTATCTCACATACCTGTACACAGCCTTTTTGGCAATGTTGTAGTTGGCCCTGATGAGAAGATGGGTCACATTTGCCAGAACAGTCATCAACATTTCTCGGTCTATTGCCTTTTTTGTATTGAACTCTATGAAATTCTCTGATACAAATCTCACTGAATTAGAATACTCCTCATATGGCTGTAATGACAAGCCCGCTGCTCTTGTACTCAGAATGTGCCCATTACCCTGAAATTGAAGGGACATGAGAAAAAAATTTCCATATTTGCATGTAAATTTTATCAAGCAATAACATTTCGTGTCAAATACACATCCATGTAACACAGAGAAGAGGCAATCAAATTAAATTCCTTGCATTAAGAACAGATAAGTAAAGGGTCAACATTTTCTGTGGCTTCAAGACCACAATCCCAATCTCTCTTGGTTCAGAGACTTCAGAATCTTTTGTAAAAGAATAAATTGAATTGCAAAAATTGAATAGCTCAAGAAAACAGTATCCCCTTTCTCCTTCGTTCTATTGCTAAGCACATATTAAAAAATAATGGTTTTGGACATTCCTGGATTCAGTATAGAGCCTTACTTTTTAACAGCAACATCCATCTAGAAAAGTAAGCAATCAGCAAGAACACTTGCCTGTTTCATAAATGTAAGTCTTTCCAGTTCATTGCAGTTTGTTTTGTAAACACAGCTTTGTAATAAGCAACTCACCCATATACAGACAGATAGATTACCCATATACAGACAGATTAAATTCTAGGTATTTAGCATTTTAAACTCTTATTGTATACCTACAATTTTAGACAGATGGATTAGAAAATCAGAGAAATTAGTAGTAATAAAATCTTGATAGTGACTTTTAAGGGACTTTAAAATGGCAAAACTACTACTATAGTAATATTATTTTATTTTTTTAACCCCTTCATAGATTCTTATAATGTCTGAACAGTAACAAGCTGAAAAAAGATCACCTGAATGATGACATCCACACTAGACACTATATCACTGTCCACACTCTCCATTGGAATGTCATAAGATACTGTATACTTCAAGTCTCCACTAAAAGCTGTGAGCTGAAATAACAAAAAGCAAAGTCTTAACAACATGATAACCTCCAGCCAACACAAAGAAATTACATGGGTCAGTACAATGTCCAAATTATAAGGCAGTTGTAGGCTTACAAATACCACTTTACAGGAAACGTTTAACATGCCATGAGTGTCAGCACAGGGACAAGAGCTGGCTTGTTGCTGTGCAGGTGGTGAGTGCTAGCTCAAGTCTCTACAGGTGATTCAGATAAGTGCCCTCATTTAGTGAAACACTAAGAGCACTCTGAACAGACAGCTGAGGTGCACACTATCCTCCTAGCCAAGGGGCACAGCATGTTGGAGTTTTTCACATTCCATACAACAGTAAGTTAACCAACAGTTAGACCTATATTAAATGAATAAGAAATCAGAATTAAGTGAGTGTTGCCCTGTGCAAAATCTGCTCCTTAATGTTGCACTTCTTACGCTTGTTTTTGTTTACTGTATCACTATACTAATAATAAACACAGCTGCATGGGCAGAGAGAGTGCACTGAAAATAATTACAGGTAAGGTTGCAAGGTTCTCCTCTGCTCACCACTGATGAGGCCACAGCTGGAATTCTGACTCAGGTTCTGGGTCTCCCAGTACAAGAGAGAGGTGCACATACTGGAAAGAGTACAGAAAAGGGCCACTAAAATTATTATGAGCCTGAAGCATCTTTCATATGAGGAAAGACCAAGAGTTGCAGGACTGCCCAACCTACAAAAGGCTCAGAGAGACTTTATCAATATATACAAACACTTTAAGAGAGGGTGCAAAGAGGATGGAGCTGGGCTCTTTTTAGGGTGCCCAGTGCTAGGAAAAGAGGCAGCTACCACAACCTGAAGCACAGGAGGCTCCTGCTGAACATCAGAAAACACTTATTGTGAGGTGCCCAAGCAGTGGCACAGGCTGCTCAGAAGTTGTGGACTCTCCATCCCTGCAGAAACTCAGAGGCAGCTCTCTGATCATGGTACTGGTTAACCTGCTCTAGGTGTCCCTGCTTGAGGATTGGGCAAGATGACCCCAAGAGGCCCCTTCCAACCTCAGCAATTCTGTGATTCTGCTGCAAAAACTAGGACACACAGAGTTTCAGCTAGTAAATAGAGAAAAAAAAATAAAGACTAGTTGTTTGGAAACAGAAGATGGCCAAGAAGCAGGCAAGAGATTTTAATTGTCCCATCTACTGTTACTGGATGTAAGGGTATAAGTTTTGGGATAGGAACCACGTGCATGGGAAATGTGAGTGTATAAATCAGTAAGTCAAGAGAGATTATATCATGTCAAGGACAGACAGGGACAGAAGTGGGGAGATGGATGAACTCAAAGAGCAAAAAAGGGTATTGGGAATGTCTGCATGGGAACATTCTGATTTAAAAAGCAGAGATGCAGTGAGGAATTTGGTAATACTGAGCTTTATGTGTAACCTTTAATTACAGAAACTATATTTTTAGAGCAATAGGTTATGGTTAAGACAGAGAACCTGTGAAGGAGTTTTGACTTCTTAGCTGAGTACTTACTTTATTTCCTAGATATGCCTCAGGTGCTGACCAGTAATAAGTGTTTTTCAGTACTTTCGCAGCCTCAGTGTTGTTAATACTTATTTGATGGGGTCCATCAAACTGGCTTTGCCGAGGCTGCACACTCCTTGCTTTGTATAGATCAGTAATGAGCCATCCAGTCATGTCTGAAATCTACAAGAACAATAATATTAATGGAAGTCAGGCAGTTGTATCTCTGAGAGAGCATCTACCTCTTCCTAGATATTCATTCAAACTGATGGATCTAGAATACTTTAATTAGTCAAGTGTGACACCCAACATATGCAAATATGCCACTTCAGACTAGGATGGTCTCCACCTCTCTATTTGACAGGAACAAAAATACAATGAGTGTGATTTTCTTCCTTCAAACAAAATTAACATTACACCTATGCAGCTCCCTGAGACAGAAATGCAGAATTTCAAAGGCTTCAAGACAAATTGTTCCCATTTATAGACAGGGCTGAGCTGGAGGAAAGCAAAAACTAGTCCCTGAAAAGGGACTAAGATGAGAGAACTTTGTTGCTCTCACAGAGTTTTATTCAATCATCTTAGAATTTCAGTCAATTTGATATGTTTTCCTCCCTTTTTGTTGCACAGAGAACAGGAGACCAAAGTGTGACTAGCTCTGCAAAGATAAGGAACATAAGGGAGTTGGTGGGAAAAGGGTGGCTCCAAAGCCCCATAACTCAAGAACTGTATAATCAGAAGACTGATATTTATAAACTCTGTTTGCTAAGAGAGTGTTGGCCATATTGTCAGAGCTCCAATAGCCTTGTCCAACAGTAAAAGAGCAAGGAAACAGGTTTCAGTTTATCTCTTCAACGTGAAAAAACTATAACAGTCAGAAAAAATTTCATTTTTCCAGTGCATTACTGCAGCCTTCACTACCCAATGCTTCTGAGCCGCTGGGATGACTCCCTCAGAGCTGCCCAATTACACTGAAAATCCATTCCTCTGTAAGGAGACACATACCAGAATTTGCAGTTGACTTGGGCACTTCTCTTGTCAAAGAGAAATGCAGTACATTTTGCAGATGCCTGAGGAAAGAATATTAGGTCATGAACATAACATATAAATACCTGACTGATGGGCCATGTAAGACTGCCACAGACATCAGAAACACCAAAGCAAAAACACTCCGTGCAGCCCTGAGGATTTCTTTCTTGCAAATTGTAGAATCCTGGTTTACAGAGATCACAGTTTTCACCTTCTACGTTTTTCTGTCAAAGGCATATAACATTTGGTTCACATCAGCATTATTATGGTAACAAATACCATGGATTAGGTGGGATTTAGGCATTACAGCATTCAGAAGGTTATAAAAGAAAACACATTTCAGCGCAGCAGGATTATTGAATAAGACTCAGAGCTTAAAACTGAAACTGATTGGAAAATCATCAGAATTTGCCAGTTCATCAAAATCTAAACAAGCCCCAGCAAGGGTTCTATTGTAGTAAAATTTCAACACACAGACAAGGTTTGAAAAGCTTCTGCCAGCTTGCCAGTCTACTTGTCTTGTAGCTTGACTTTGTAGATTGCTCTGGAGAAAAGATCTCACGTTTTCTGAATCCAGATGGATTACCTTTCAGATACCTCAGCAGTCAAAATCCAGAAAGTTCACTTTTAAGGCCAGGCTCTTGGAGACACCACAGCCAGCTTCAAGACAGCAGTTTCTCAGCCAGCTCTTAATATTTATTGCGGTGACGCCCACTACTGCTGCCACCACTTCCTGGAGGAACACCACACTATGCTAGCTGGCAACTCTTCAATATGCTCTGGCCAAGGTCCAGAAACTCCTTCTCCAGAAGTAGAGATGTTCCACTCCTTTAGCTCCTTTCACTGGTCTTCTGTGCCATGCAAATTGGGTTGTTCAGAGCATACAGCAAAAATCTTCTTTCAGTGCAGAATTTACGGGGGGAAAATATCCAAAATTGTGCACCCAATATTTTTTTCTCGTAAAATTTGTGCAGCAAATATGTGGCTACTTCTTAAAAAAAGTTTAGACAATTGCTGCTGACAAACAAACCAGCAGAGAAAATATTTGATAAATACCTGCAAAGCTGTGTAAATAGCAGATGTCCAGGGGGATTTCCACACACTAAGATACAGGACATCTAACTGCCAGGGGCAAGATTCTGATAATGTCCTAGCTCTGTATCAGGACAAGACCTGGACACACACCACTCTCCAATCTCAGCATTTGGTTTCAATTATGGGAAAACTCCACTACAAAGGCAAAAAGAACTTTACAGTGCACCTGCCAAAGTTCCCTGATACATATGGTTAGGACACTAAGACTGCAAGGCATCCATGTGAAGCACAACTGTCTTACTGTTTTGAGGAGGCCTCTACGAGCTCTGCATTGCCATGTGAAATGCAAAGCCTGTGGACCAAATTCTCCTTTCAGAAGTAGTTACCAAGATACCTTCCCCTCAGTCACAAGAATCACTCCAGATTGCAATCTTAGATCAAATCTGGTCTTATGGAGCAAATTTCAGGTTACCAGAGAGAAATCTGAGACTTTCAGCTGTCTTTCCTTCTGGAGCAGTGTCCGGCATTTCAAGTTTACATAAAACTCTGCTAGACAGCCAGGTTATGCGTTTTTGTAAGCAAAATACAACCTGTGTTTGCAAAGCATATTAAAAATTTATGATCTCCAGTTCTGATTCAAAGGTTGAGGATGGCTGCTTCTATTCGTTCACATGTAAACTTGGGAAAAATCTCAGGCAAAGTGCCCCCTGAGATAATGAGATCTTTAAATATTGGATTTTTACAGAAATAGTATTTGTAGGCTCTTCTCAGCTTTTTTTATTTATCAGTCTTCAGGATGGATCACACATTTCATTGTTTAACATTACTAGACAGAAATCATTTATTTCTTAATGAAAAATAAAAATCTTACCCAATGACTAGACCTCAAGAGATGTGTTTCAGGAAAGATTAAACATCACAAAATGCACTATATAAAAAAAAATACCTTTTTCTACTGTGTTCACAGAGTCTGCAAAGTCTTAGAAATCCTGTCTCCTTCATTTGATATTTGGAGTGCCCAACTTTTCTCCTTTCATCTCCATAGGTGGTCCACTGACTAGAGACACTCTTTGTGGCCTAAAAATTCTGTGTGCCGGAATACAAAATCGTACAGAATCGTGCCCACAGCAGCACTGAAAAGGGGCAGTTTCTAGTCCAGTTTATACCAAAATTTTCACTAGTTAGCTGCATTGGTTGATACAGTTGATACCCTAGCTCAAAATCAGGCACATATCTCCTTTTTCATATTTAAATTGGCAATTGGAGTAATTTTTTTTTTTTCCAGAGTCTTGCTACTCATATAGGTTTGATTTTTTGGATCAGATAAATTATGCAAAAGGACTAAATTCTCAGAAGAATTGTCAAACAGACCATGTTATCTTGGCTCCTGTTCACTATCATATTTGGCAACAAATACATAAACTACTCTAACATTTGGTTCAGAAATTAAGTAACTTCTTTAAATATTAAAACAGTTTTGTAATAAAATTCAGTGGCATCTACACCCACAAGAAATTTTAAGAGATTTGGATATTTACCAAAAAATAAAATGCTGCAAAATTGCTCTTTTTTTAAAACATTTTATGGTTTATATTTTGTAACTAAATAATTAAACCATATTTCATACATATGTCTAGTGCAAGTGTTCCAATAGTTCTTTCCAAATGCCTGCTGTTTCCTCACACAAAGCAGATGTTTTAAACACAACATTTGTTGACAAGCAATCGGGGCTTTGAAGAGAAATATCAGCTGGTTCCTGAAACCAAACCCATCTAGGCATACTCACCCTCTGTGACTGCCTCACACATGTACAGGTTTTATTTCATTTCAATGTCAGTCTGGCCCATTATTACAGAAAATGTTGTATTATATGGAACTACTCAACATAGATTACCATATTTTTCAGTACAGAGAATAATTAGTAGTTTTAAGTTCTAGGCTGTCAGGTGCACACTGGGTTACTTCTTATAAAGGAAGTGATTTCCCCAATTAATGATGTAATTTCACTATTAAAAAGGAGCTAACAATCCACAGATTCAGTGTTGAACAAAAATGGCAGTTTAGTACTCACTTTGCAAAGACAAGGCTCCGTGCATGGATCTTCATTAATGCTACCAACCAGGCTGCAGTTACAACGCAGGCAGTTTGGGTAGCCCCGATACCCAAATGCACAACGATCACATTTTTCTCCTGCATAACCTTCCCTGCACTGGCACTGGCCTGGCCAAGTCCCTTGAATAGCAAAAGTTTAAAAAAAAAAAAAATAAGAGCAGGCAACAGGCTGGATTCAAGTTGTCTCAGAGGGTATAAATAATTTAGTATTCCTTTGTATTCCTTTTTTATTACACTCCATGTCATATTCCACAGATACTTGGCACAGGGTCAGTCTCACCATCTATTTTTCATATTTAAAGAATCAAATGCCCAGAAACTGCAGCAAAATGAATTTTGTGACAGCTATAACAGCATTCACAAACAACAGTGTTAGATCTCAACAGCTCATATTGTTTTACACAGTAGGAGCCCACAATCCCCACAGGAGAACACTTTTGAGACCTGACATACCTTAAAATCATAAAACTATATTATGCCTCAGCCTCACCTTCCCAAAGATTTACCAGTGTTTTGAAGTGGTACCTAAAAGGCAACCATTTAAAGGTAGATAGTGTTTCCTCAAACTTCAGTGACCTACAGCCAGACTTGAGGCTTAGGGAAAAGGCACTCCTTACCACGCTGAGAGTCAGAATGGTGATCATCTTTAACACAGACAGAACTGAGAGATCCAAACGGGTCACAGTCACAGGGATAGCAGGGGTGATCCTCGTGGGGAGAAACCTACAAAATAAAAGTTCTCTGGTAAATTCTTAAATTATTTACTGGGAAAAGTAAAGTTACATCTGTTTCCTGTCTCCAACCACCAAAACTAAAAAGAATAAAGACTGGAAAAAGATAGTATGGGGCAATAGATAAAGGGACTAGTCTGACTTCAGCCAGCAGAAGGATCAGGGGATTGCAGTCTAGAAAAAGCTTAAATGTGGGAACAAAAGTTGATCTTTAATAGTACAAAGATATAGTAACTGCTAATGGCTGGAAGCTGACACATTGAGCATAAATAGACATTTTTTTTAAAGTAACAGCAATTAACCACTGTGAAAGGTTGCCAAAAGATATGGAAGTGTTTAAGACAAGAGCAGATGCTTTTTGCAAAGGTATTCTGGTTCAAAGAGGAAGGAAATTAAAAACCTCCTTGGCTCTGTGTTCAATGGAAAGACAGCTTATCTATTAATAAATACTCATTCTGACTTTATGATCTATAAATCTTTGAAATATAAGGCAGTGCAAATCATATGGCAAGATTTTATTTTTTTGCAGGGAAAGTTGTCCTTTCAGGTGCTTCGGCTGTAAAGCATATCAGTAATGACCTCTAAATACACATTTAATGGCTATGAGTTGATTGAAGACCTTTCTTCAATGCTTCTTACAGCAACTCCAAAACAATCTCTGACTCCAACTTACTTCTTTGGATGAGCTGTACCTGCTGCCCAGCCATATTCCTATGGACTCACCCTTGCTCTTTGCATCAATTCATGCCAGATTTTTAAAGTATGGGTTTTTCAAAATATGCATGAAACTTCCAAAGCAAGACCATATGGAGCTGAAATTCAGTTCACAATGTCTCATTATACCTCTAAGACCTCTAAGACTGCAGTTATATGCAATATTAAGTTATATAAGTTCATATGTTTAACTCTGTCAGCCTCAACTTAACAAATGTCTTGTAGAGTTTATGCCCTTTTTCCAAAGAGTGACAGTGGAAAGTACACTCAGAGAGCACAAGTTCTGCAACAATCATAAAAAGAAGAGCATTAAAAGAAGAGCAACATCTCATGAGCCAAAGATTCTGATCTTTGAGCCAGGTCCTTTTTAACATTGCTTAAAGTGGGCTGATACAGGATGGTTCACAATTTCGGCACTTTTGAAGACAGTGAAACTTTAATACTTTGGACCTTTTTAGAGCTTATCCACAGGAGAAATGGGTTTCCTATAAGAACACGTACATCTCCACACTAGGATATCAAGTGTCATAATTTTCTTCTCCAGCAACTTGACATGTCCTCCCACACAATTGGACAAGCATTTTGGTTTCTTCTCAAAGTTTTGGTGTTATGTCATTTACAAAAAAAACCCTCTATAGTTCTTAGCTATTCTGCAACTGATAAAAAACCAATATATTAATCACAATCAGCTGAAATAGGCATGATACTATGTTATAATTCACCAAAACATTAGAATAGTATTTTCTAAATCTTACTTTGTGTGGTCTAAAATATCCATCAGCACACATTTCACAGTTGATCCCAGTAGTATGTTGAGTACAGTTTAAACACACACCACCTCCTATATACTGGCCATGAATATCCATGCTCCTTTTCTGATCTGCAATACTCTGGTTGTAATAACAATCTTCTGCTTTGTTATGACAGTTACATTCTGAGAAGGAATGGAAAAGAAATAATTTTTTCTTCTTATTCAGACTGTGTAACATCTCCTATAATACTGGCAATTTTCAAAGTTGAAAATGTAAGTAGAAGAACCCATCAATTCACCTCAAAAGTGTGTTTTTCCCTTTAACCATGCCACATGCTTCATCAGGTTTAACACACTATATTTCTTAGCAAGTAAGCAAATTTCAAAAGCCCTGTTATCATTTTAACAGCACTGTTTTTAGCAGTATTCTGTATACCCTACCAAGACAATCTTTTCAGGACTGCAGTGATGCATACAATTAGCATAACTGCTAATAACTGTTCCTTCTGTCCTCTGTATTACAGATGAAAACCTGCCAAATTCTTCTCTTATTTGTATTATAGACAAAATCTGAGAAGTCAACAAAGAAGTACGTAAGTACAAATTTTATTTAGTTTAAAGAGTGACATTATGACTTGTGCAAAGACTTCAACTGAAAATACTTCTTTTCCATCTGGAACTTTAAATTTTATCCAATAGGTTCTTAATTGTCTGCAGCTTGTGCTATGCATTAGTAATGTGAAGTGAGAAAATGCACCAACGAGCCCTAGCAACAAATGCAGCCATACTGGCACAGCCTAAGTCAATCTATCAGACAATCTGAAGTTTACTTGGCCAATAAGAAGTTTCTTTCATAACATTTGTTATCAGAACAAAGTTCTTCATCTGACAAAATTTATGATCAGTTGATGAACTCTGCATTTCAAGTAGCTAACAAAATGATTGATGCAAATCTGCTGGTTTCTACAGGAGTACAATAAATCCAGAAGTTCCTTTGAAAAAGAGACTCTGGAAGCTATACTGCATGACAGCACCTCTAGTCAAGGAGTCACACTGAGCAGATTATTGAAAAGCATCTGAACATTTATGATTAGAAGTAGATTCTCTACCTTTGAACAATCCCATGAAGACAGTTAATAGTTCCGGGTTTTTCTGGGGAATTAGTACAGATCTGTATGAATGCAACCTCAAACAATAGAATAGTAAGTCTCCATTAAACTTTCTAGATGCCTGTGCATACTTACTCTCACATTTGTTCCCAGCAGAAAGGGTTCCTGGTCTCCAGGGTTTCTGGTGGTAACCTGGACAGCACTTGTTACAGCTCTCTCCACATGTGTTGTGTTCACACTGGCACTGCAATTTCTAAGAATGAAAAGTCCACTTTCTTGAAATATTTTTTAATGGATAATTTAACCAATTTTGCCAAAACTCTGCCCAGTATCAATCTTACTCAAAAAAATGGCATGACCTACAAATACCCCACAAGTAGCACTGAACTGCTCTACCATGGTACATCAACTACTAGGCAATAGCCTTTCCAGAACAGGAGAGGCAAATCTCCTGTGCTGCAAGACAGACTGTCTTGTGCCCTTTGAGTTGTTTAAATTCAATGTCAAAGAACAAGAGTTTACTTCAAGAAAGTTACACTACAAAACCCAGATATTGCTCTGAAAAAAAAGAAAAGAAAAATATACAAATAAGTTGTATGCATCATGAGATCTATTTTAGCTTCCTCTTTCTCATTCTCCTTAGGATTCTTTTTTTAAATTTTAATTGGAAAAGTTGTTTTGCAAAAATAATGAGATTAAAGAATACCTTTGTGATTTCATCCAAAGGGCAGCTTCGAGCATGGCCATAACAAATACACATGCCACCAACAGAGATGTCCTTTATTGAATAGTAGTACTACAAAAAAACAAAGGTGAGAAAGGTGTATATGAAAGACATTTACATGCATTTACATTTCCCTGCCCTACTCTGCAAAATAAAATGCCAGCATTCAACTATTCTGTGTCTTGAAAAATAAAAGAAATACTTGAAAATATTTGTCATTTGAGTAAACCTTCCATTTTTGCATTTCTTATTTTTCCCATCTTTTTCCCTCTTGGTATAAAACAATAACAGACTTAACTTTTAAGTATGTATGTAAAATTCCTCAGCTTTGAGAATGACTACCGAATTCAACCTCAGCCAAAACGTACATACCAAAAAAAATTTAAAAAATAAAAACCACTTTTTTTTCACTTTACATGCCATAAAGCATAAAAAATTGACATATTTTAGAGTCAGTCTGGGGACTAAGAGTATGCTTCCTTAAAATGGGAACTCTCCCTCCCTTAAAGCCACCTTGCACACTCATTTCCAGACCAGCTTTTTGCTACTGCTGTGTAGCCAGTGAAATATTCTGCCCAAACTCTTAGTTTAAAAGCTGCGGATACAGCAGAATACTATCCATTAATACTGCCAGGTGGTGAGCAAAAACAACATACATAAGGAAAGGATTTAATTTTCAAGGCAAAGAAGAGGCAGGAAATGACCATCTGGGTTCAGTTACAGCTGCAGTATCAACATGGTTGGCCTGTTTGTATCCTGGGAAGTATGTACTACAGGGGAAAGAAAAAGAAACTCTTTTTGAGCATACTTCTAAGGGAAGAGTTCAACGATCTCAGACCTAGCAACCCTAATGTCAGCTGGTTCAGGAAGAGAGGTAGCCCTGGGTGGTCAGACATGCTGACTCCTGGACTATTATTTCTTTGAAGGCTCTTGGAGTTGGAGCAAACTATCTTCTTTGATTTCATACTTATTTTTTTATGGTCTTAAATTTCTTATGTTCACTATTTTGGGAGGATTTTTAATGTTATGGGCTTAAACTACAAAAATCATTCAGGGACTTATCATGAACAGTAAGTCCAAAACTACAAAGAAGGAGGTTCAGGCTGAAAAAGGAAGGGGATAAAAGTAGAATTTAATTTCTCACTGCATTCCCTGCTTCATCTCCTTTGTCTTATTTTCTGACAGTGCATGGCTCACAGCAGCTGTGTGCAGCTTGGAGTTGAGTAAGAGACCAGTGATAATCAAATGCTACAGACAGAAATAAATAAAAAGAACACAGAAATAAAGGTGCTGTTGAACACTCAGAATCTGAATTGGCCATTTTTCAAGACTATGTACAGGAAACTAAACATAATTGGTGTCAACAACCATAGCAAAGTCTTCAAAGCCAATAAAAACAGCATCCAGAAAGCTGGAAGTGGTTATCTTTCTTGTAGCTGGTTGCTCAACAAAGCAAGACTCAAGGTGAGAGATCAGGATCTGGCCAGTATATGTAGTTTTCATGCAAAACTTCACTAAGCAGTGCTAGGTGGAGAAGTACTAAGCCCTGGATTGCAGAACTGTGTATGTTACAAAGCCAGTGGCAATGCTTGTCCTCCAAATTCTTGTTTCCCAGCTGTATATTTGTATGCTTCCACATCAAACTTTTCTCTTTGAGGTGTATGTTTTGATATGCCAATATTATTGATAGATCTAAATACCAACCAGCCTGCTCTGTGGGAACATCTCACCTCTCAGGCTGTGCATTTCCCTATTGCCAGCAAGGCACAGCTTGTCCAATTCCCTGTGCTCTTGCAGTCTCCATGCTAGCAATTACCATTAACAGAAAACGCAAAACACCCAGATTTTATACTTTAAAGTGCTGCAACTTAGTAGACACCTTGAAAGTACCCACCAATCCCTGACCAAATCCAAGTTCCTCCCTGCCTTCTGTACTCAGCTATCCAGACAGCACAAGGACTGCCTGTATCAGAGAAGCCACAAACTGCAGGAATCCTGTTGCTGCACAAGGGAGAGTTGCCTGCAGATGTTTCTCAGGAAAAAGAGCTCCTACAAAGGAAGGGAAGGAGGAAACACTTCTCATGTTCTCCTATCCTCATCAGAAAGCATATTTTCACGGAAAAATTTGAAGCCTCTGAATGCGTTAACCCATGAGTCATGGGTAAATTAAGATGGTCAAAATGGCAAGATACAAAACAGAAATCCTGCAGAACTGTTTAGACTTCCATGCTGAATTTATGTGAGAACCTGAAGAGGTCAGCCTAAGTGCCTGAGGCTCAGTTTCGACAGTTTCAGTATCAAATCCAGAAATCAGTTCATACTCTCGGAATCCTGTACAAACATTTTACATTAATTCATGGGCTCTAAACCAATTTATTATAACAGCCTTTAAAAAAATGAAGAAAATTCTTGTAAGACATTAAAATTCCCAATAGCAGTGTTTTCAAATAGATATGTTTATGAACCACCACACTGGGTCCTGAAATCCATGATACACCACAGAAAGAAAGTACTGCAGTGGTGTCAAGAGCAACCTCGAGTGGCATCTCCATCAGCTAAACCATATTTTGTATTTTGATGATAAAGCATTATAAACACTGCTCTAGCACAAATCATTTACACAAACAAATAAAAATGAAACAAATAAAAGCCATCTTGAAAAGCTTTTTCTAAAAGCTGTTTATGAAAAGATAGTGTTGTTAATGGTGTCAAAGACAAATCATTAATTATTTAACAACCTATCAAAACCACTCTGACAAGGATAAGTATTTCTCTTGCTCAAACAGGTCAGAATAGACTCTCCCATCAAGTTGTACTGAACACTATTTATGAACAACCAGCTTACCCTTCTGGTAACAATGGGGTCTAGCTCCTTAGGATCATTATGGCTGAGAGTCATGAGGTCAGCATTCAGAGTTCTAATGCGCTGCAGTCGCAGGCGAATGTATCTTGCAGAAGTAAATTCCAACAGCTTCTGTGAAGGATCATCAGCACTAGGCCTACCATTGATCAGTGACGTGTGAATCTGAAAGAAAGGAACATAATTGTGATTCATTTACCACAACAAACATTAGTCTGAGAATCAAAACCACAGAACTTATCTTGTTTCTCAACAACTCAGGATGGTGACATGTTAAACTACCTGGAGTTCTTTCTATTTCACCATTGTCTGTCTGCAGATAAAATTCCTACTGCCTGACTCACACTGTTCTGAAACTGCCATTATCAGCTCATCACAGTCCCAAGTCTCCTGGGCTGGGCTTTTATGGAGATAAAATAAGGAGAAAAACCAAGGTATAGCATCAAGGTGAGTCCCTAGGTCTTTCAGTCTTCCATCCTCTCCCTCACTGAGATGGAATATGTAACTCTGGCCATAAGCTCAGTTTTGTCCTTAGAAATTTCTTCCCTGCAAATACAAAGATCTTATTACAAAGCATAATCTGGTCCGCATTCTCAGTCCGGTGTCATTAATACTACAGCTAGTAGTGACAGGGCTGCACAATCAGCAAGCAGTGGTAAGAGAATGCAGTGGGAAGCCACAACATAAATGACAACTGAAAGCAAGGGGCTGCCATCACAAACCCACTCATTTTCACCTACATCTTCCATGCAGAATTCCAGCTGGCCCAACTAAGATGACTTTTGGTATCAAAAGCTTTTTCTGGCAGCAGCCCCTTCCTTCTTTCCAAAGCTACTTTGGAACACACAAGGATATAGTCCCCTATGACCATACAGTCCCTGCTCCATTTTATGTAAGAAACAGAAAAACAAGACTCTACGCTACAGACAACAAACAAGTGTTCAGCAGTTCACCTGGTCTCCATAACAAACAAAGGGTCATGTTTTGGGCTTGTCAGCTGCATTTCAGAGTGCATGACATATTCTCATCTATTAAGAGCAATTTTGTCCCATATACTGCTCTTGAATTTATAGTTTCAACTTTGACTAGTAGTGTCAAATTATTCCCCTGAACATATCCCTACATGCTATAGCTTTTTTTATTACTATTATTATTTTTTAAAAAAATCTTAATTCTGTAATGGGGCTAGGAGCTCGCTAGAGAGTAACTGTGTTATTTAAAAGACATACAAACAGAGACTTGTAAAGGAGGTCAAATTCCCAAAATTATAATTTTGACATTTATTGATTAGCACCATTCCTTCTTAATATTCTAACACAGCATGTTCAAAGATTTCCAGTTTTATGATAGCCCATCCATTTTTCAATCTCAGAGTAACAGTTATGAAAACCAAAATGCTTCCCAGGTCTCATCCTGCAAATTAGCACTACCTGATAAAATATCCAGCTCTCATAGAAATACAGAGAATTCTTTTAATCCATTTTCTAGGCTAAAGTAAGATTTACTAGAGTTTTTTAGATGCTTGACCAATCTATTTTCGAAGACCAGTGTTGGTGCTGACTTTACAACCCTCCAAGGCAATGTATACCAGGCCTTTCCAGCTTTATTGTTAGAAATGCTCCTAATTGCAAAGCCATGTTTTTCCTCGTTGCAATTTCAGAACTCTTCTTGGATCCTGTCACAGATACGCAGAAGAGATTTTTCCTCTTTGTACCCATGTTTTATGCAACTGAAGACTGATTCCCAGCACATCTCAGTCTGGTCTCTTCAGGTAAATTGGTTGTGATATAGTCATTAAGAAATTATGTTTTCTGCTGGGAATTACAAGGCAGAATTGTTGGTCAAATATTCAAATATCACTGCACTCCTTTTACTGAAAAGAATCAACACATATACACTCAACTATAGATGAACACAACTTCAGCATGGGGCACCCCATCCTACTCTCATCTACCCTTCAACACAGACATAGAATTTGCTGGGCTCACTGCAATTCTTTGATGTCCTCAGCAAAGAGAGCAGGACCCAACCATGGCACTGGAATTTCTAACACACTGTGTTTGCTTTTTATCATTTAGACACTGCAGATTTAAAGATCCAGAAAAGCCTGTCACAACCAATTTGCCTTACTTCCCATGTGTCACATGCCACTTCATTTTGCACCATCTTTCCTGCCTAAAATATAATCTCACTACTTGTAAGTAGCGCCTTCAAGTGATGAAATGCAAATTATGACTTTACTCTAAATTTAAAAGCTTGAATAGTAGAAATTCTATTGTCTAGAAATTCTTCTAGTAGAAACTCTATAACAATACACTTAAATCTTTATGGACATTATAGAAGAATCTTAATAAGCAGAAAAAGGGAGAAACAGAAGGGATACTGACTAAGATACTACAGAAGAAATATGATTCTCCTTGCACACTGCTAAATTTGGTTAATATATTGCTTATATAAGCTTACACCCTGATATTTCTGCATTATGTATTTTTTGTCTTACTTGTCATTCATAATTCAAGACCATTTTCAAATAACTGCAGCTTAAGCCCTGCAACTCATCATGAGTCCTAAATTGATCATGTAAGTTACAGGAAGCAGATCTTCATGCTGTATAGATCAGGCAAAAAACAGAACTTATAGCTGAACAGCTACATATCTTCAAACCTGAGAAAAATCTAGCAGCCAAACTGGCAAAATGTCAGATTTGGCAAAAAAAAAAAAAAAGTTATTAATGACACCCATATTTAGACATGTGTCTTTTTACCCTAGCAGTTATTTCACATCAAGACACTCCAAGCTGATGGCAGAGAACTGGGATGCTAGCAAATGCTGGATACAAGGCAGACATTTACAGACATCAGCTGGTTTGCAAGGCTATTCTTAAGCTCAACAGATTGGCCAGAACACATTACAAAGCCCTAAATGCATGTATTTTCCACAGAGTTCCAAGATTCACTAATGCACATTGTGAGACATTATACGCAGGCAGTATTCCTGTCTGACAGACAATCCATTTACAAATGAGCGGCCTGTCCTTTGTGAATGACAGCTTTTATGCATGTGTGTTTATCTGCTGGAGAGCAGGAAGGGTCCCCAGAGGGATCTGGACTGGCTGGATTGCTGGGCTGAGGCCAGTTGGATGAAGTTCAACAAGGTCAAGTGCTGAGTCCTGCCCTTGGGTCACAACAACCCCAGGCAGTGCTACAGGCTGGGGTGGAGCAGCTGGAAATCTGCCCAGCAGAAAAGATCCTGGGGGTGCTGAACATGAGCCAGCTGTGACCAGGTGGCCATGAAGGCCAATGGCATCCTGGCCTGGATCAGAAATAGTGTGGCCAGCAGGAGCAGGGCAGTGACTGTCCCCCTGTACTGGGCACTGCTGAGGTTGTGCTTCAAATCCTGTGTCCAGGCCTGGGCCCCTCAGTACAGGAAGGACACTGAGGGGCTGGAACATGTCCAGGAATGGGCAGCAAGGCTGGTGAAGGGTCTGGAGCACGATTCCTATGAGGAGCAGCTGAGGGAGCTGGGGGTGTTCAGCCTGGAGAAAAGGAGGCTCAGGGGTGACTTTATCACTCCATAACCTGACAGAAGGTTGTAGCCAGATTGGGCTCGGCCTCTTCTCTCAGCATCAAGTGACAGAACAAGAGGAAATAACCTCAGATTGTGCCAAGGGAGTTTTAGGTGGGAAACTAGAAAAGTTTTTTGCAAAGAAAGGATTGTCAAGCATTGGAGAAGGCTGCCCAGGGAAGTGATGGAATTGCCATCCCTGGAGGGACATGTAGATGTGTCACTCTAAGAACATGGTTTAGGGTGAAGTTGGCAGTGCCAAACTCATATTGTAGGACTCAATGACCTTAGTCCTTACTAGTAGGACTAATAGTTGGACTCAACAACCATAAAAATCTTTTCCAACCTAAAAGATTCTGTGAGTCTCCATAGTAGACAGAAATTAAATTTCTGCCATTTTAGGTGTTATGTTTTTCTATCACTGCACTCAAAAAAAATGTAGTGTTTTGGATAGTGTCAACCAATTATGAAAAAAATGTCTCTAAATTGAATTTCTGGCATCCCTGGAACTGGAGCTGTATGGCCTACTAAAAGTACATTACAAGCAGCCCTGTTCCTACACAGTCAGCCTAAGGGTTTTCTGGTTAATTGTGTGGAGAGACAGGTTTAGGTTTCTTTGTTCCATCTGATCTGTTTGTTCTATGTTGATTAAATGTTGATCATATACTCACAACACAGCAATAATCATTTTATTAAACGTGGCTCTACATTACTGAATTTCACTGTGGTTTTTTTCTTACTGTTAGTTTTAATTTTATGTGAATGGCTACATACAGCCCAAGTCCTTTTTTCTAACCAAGAAATAAAAACATATTGATTTCTATGAAGCTAGGAGTTACTAGCATTCTCCACAGGATAACGCCACACTTATTATCACAGTCATACATTATAGCATTCACGATAGAATAACCACTGCTTTAATGTATCATTTCATTATGTGTCTGCCTCTTCGTAATAAATTACACAAGTACCATGAATAGAGTTTGTTAAAAGAAAGAACAATCAACAGCAAGACTGCACAACCCGTAGCCCTTTTAATTATGCTACATCCTTGAAACAATGCCAAGGCTTGTTTAGGAGTTCCAGCTGTGCCGAGCACTTCAGCAGTGTTTGCAGCTTTATCTCACACAACCAGGTGTTCCTAACACAGGAGTTTTCTCTACTAAATGAAAAAGCTGGCAGAACACAGAGCCTGTTACAGTTTTTCAGGATAAAGGAACTAATAATTCACAGCTAATTGCTACCATCAAATTATATGGAAAGAGAGAACAAAGAGTTTAGTAATGGGAACACATAGAGCCAAAGACACATTTTATCCCAGCATTTAGAAGTTTGTTGTACTAGTACGTGATGTAAAGATAATGTTATTAAAGAAGAAAAACAGATGATTTGGTAGTGCTGAGAGTGATGAACTCTGTAACTGCAGTTCAAATGTTTTCAAATTGCTATCATTCCATGTTCTTAATCACAAACTGCAACTACAAAAACAAAGATACCTCTCCATGTTCCAGGGGAACTAGCCTGGAATAATAGGAGGTGCAGATCACTTCATCATCTCTCTTGTAAGTTGGGGGCCCAATTCTTGGTGTAATATTGTAACGAGTTAAACATTCGGTATCACTAATTGCATAGTACTGCCATGGACTGAACTCCGTGCCATCTATGGAGCGTTCCAAAATCCAGTTTCCAGGTCGTGGAGCATTAGCAGCTTTGATGATGACATATGCAACTTGAAAGACCTGAAAAAAATGCAAGAAGAAAATTTTAACACTTCATTGTACTGTAAAAAAAAATACCAGAAGCCAATGGGGTAGTATATTTAAATTTTAAAACCAATACATGTTTTGCCTGAGGAGAGGTAAAATTTGGTACAGTAACTCTGGATAAATGTTTTGCACAAACATTTGACAAGAGGTCCATCTAACTGTGTCCAGGGCATCAGTCTGTGCTGATGTAATAGCTGAAATCTGTATCTGTTCTTCACATTTCAGGATTAGATGGGTATAACAATCTGTGGGAAATGTTTAGCTTTTCCAAACCACTGAGGGCTTAAAAAAACACCTGGGGTTTGGTTGGGTTTTCTTGTTTGTTTGTTTTTTTTTGTGCTTGGTTATTTGTTTTTGTGGGTTTTTCCAGGACACATAGCCCAAAAAACTCTCTGGTTTACAGTTTAGCAGGGGATGTAATCATCTCTGTAATAGCATTTCTGATAAAGTTTTTATTCCCTATGTTAAAAACCCCTCTGCACTACAATTTCATCCTGTGTTAAAGTAATTTCAGCAGAAGACTACTTATAGACACTGCTAAAAATACACAGAGACAAATAAGCTGAATGTGACAAAAAAAAGCATGATAAAACAGCTAACATTCTTAAGTAAGGTTAAGAGGTATATGAGCCATACAACTCAAAGTAAAATCCCCTTGCACACAACAGGACTGTTCAGCACTTCTGTGAGTAGGCAGGGCAGTAATTAAGTTCCTATCACCTTTTAAATTACCTTGTCATGGCAGCCAGATAACCTGCACTGGCCCCCAACTCACTACATCATCAGACATGATCACTGAAGTGCACCTACTGCAAAGCCACCACGTTCTCCCTGACCCAGTACCTGCTACATCACCTCATTTCAAAAGGCTGCATTTGCAAATTCATAAGTCTTCTATAAAGGAGTTTAATGTTTTGTATACACTGGAGTAACAAGCCACGTTTAGATGAAAGAAAAACTCTGTATTATTCAACCATCTCAGAGAAATGTATTTCCACTTGAGCAGACTGCCTGGTCAGCTGCTATTATCATCATAATTCCTGCCTGCATGTGCAGCATTAATACTGTGCTGAGCTCCAATCTGGCTGCAATCAGTTCTTCCATACATTCTAAATTTTAATTTTTAGGCTTTTTTCCTTTTTTGCAATACAGATTAAAGTCAGAGCAAGAACAATACTTGCTGCATGAAAGCGGGTTTTGATTTTGCCAAACGGGGGAAATAAACTCACAAAGATAAATAGAGCTGCATTGTGTATGCAATCCAGGCAACTACTTTTGAAACAAACATTATTTAAGTGAACAAAGGTTTGATTAGGAGATCTTGCACACATGAGAAGGAAAAAAAATATTGGTGATACTTATCTTCAAATTATTTACTACATATAATACCTTTTAAAAAGTAAAACAATCTTACTTTATTAAAAAAACAGACATAACTTAAACTAAAATATTCACTTGCTTTGACTTTCTTTACAGGCATTCCAGTTTTATCCTATTAAACGTCAGTCAGATACAAACAGAACATTTCTAGTTGTTGCAATAAACATGAAAATTTACAGAAAATGAGGATTTTACTGTGACCTTTCAGCAATGCAAGCAGATGCAGGCAAAAGGAGAAGCCAGCTCACACTTCAGTCAGTCTTAGAAATAAAAATTCTGTGAATCCTGTTATTTTACATAATCTTAAAATTTGATCAGTGCTAAATGAATATCAAGAGTTATAATCCAGCTTCCATGAAGAGAAGAGTGCCTTTTAAATAAAACCTACATCATGCCAACAACCTCCAATTGAAAAATAAAAGCCAAAATGCAGGGTTTTAAAGAAATAAAGTACATCATTTGGGCAGACTTCAAGCCAAACAACTATATATTCCCTGCACACAACCTGGACTTGATTGATTCAGTTAGTGGTATTGAGTTCTGCATTCAGTTACGGCCAAGCAGAATCTGATGTATCATCATTTCAGTACCCAAAACTTGCATATTACAGAAGTTGCTTGTATGAGTATTTTCCCCATCATAGATGAAAACTTCACAAAACTATTAAAACTAGAGAAGTTTTATTGACTGGCTTAGAAACAACTATGCATTTCCAAGTTCCTTTGAAGTCAGTAATCTTTCTCAAACACATAAAAGATGCAAGACTGGAACCCAAACCTTTTTTAAATACCATGGTAAAAAATCTCCCTCAAAAACTCTCATATGTCCTTTATTTATTTTTTTTCTCTCTGCCTGCTCTCATCAACTAAACTGCTTCCCTACTTATTACACAGTTGGCTGAACAACAAATGATCTACTTTTGATTACATTGAGATTTTTCAAGACCCATTATAGTCTGCAGCTGATGTGGCTAGTTTTAAATCCAGTTCCAACTAGTAACAACAAGCTATCCTTCATCACAAACTAACTGCTGCAGTAAAAGGTATTCACAAGAGTATGCAGGTTAAACTTATTTTAATTATCAAGTTCCTTGGTGAGGGTGGAGTACAGGGAAAAGCCAGTTAAATATTAACATTTTCACAGCGACTGTGCAAAAATTCAATGCACAATTCAAAAAATTAAGTTTGTCAACTCTTCCATTCACACACGTAGCTCACAGGTATCCCCCTTTACTTCACAGATAAATTCACAGGATAATGAATATCAATAACTTCAGGAAAATTTGTCAGCCCCTAAAATAATATAGGTTAAATAAATAAGTAAATAAAGGATTTTGTATAAATGTTCTCAGATTAAAGAAATCACAAGACAACCTACCAGGAGGAGCTTTGTTCTCAGGGATTATATTTCCAAGTAAGGAAATGAAGCTGGAGGAAGGAACCAAGGTGTCCACAGTCTTCACAGACGAAGATGTTTTAAAGAGTGTCTGTAGGTAGGGGTTTTGCAGACCTCCTATCCCACAGCCTCTGCAACCCATAATAGGTCCAGAAATCCATGTAATACAAACTGATTTTCCTTTGAGCACTTTTTTTTTTTAGAGAATTTGACTTTTTTCAGTGTTTCAAGTTTGAACATCACCAAAGGCAGTTTCTTATCACTTTCCACATTCATTCAGTGCCAACCAACCAGCCACATGATAAACCTGAGCAAGAGCTAATGAATTGTATATTTTAATTTGACTGTATCACTTTCTCAGAACTAATTTCCTTATTGAACTACAAGGATAAAAAGAGCAAGTCAAAGCAAGTTAGCAATTCCCAAGCCATATATTAAAAGTGTCATTTTACACGCATTTCAATCGTGATTGTTAAGATCAGCCAAATAAACTTGTACTAAAAAAAAACCTCTTTTTTATAGCCAACAAAACAAGAAATTTCTGCTTTAATTAGACTTTCTAAAAGCCTTGTTTCCTTGAATGCAAATCCAGCAACACCAAGTGCATCATTCTTAAATACTCTCAAAGAGTAGAAGACTAAGATGAATGAATGTATATCAGCTTATATTGTTTATAGAAATAACTTTTTAAGAGATAAAGAGAGATTCATGCTGTTCGATACTGTGAACCCTAGCAATTGTTTGCAACATTTTGCTCTGACAATTCTGGGACGTTAAAAGTACAAAATCCAGCAGAACTTCTAGTATCATCAATTATCTTTAAGATTTTGATTCATTATGTGCAAACATTAATTTGGAATAGATGGAAAATTCATTTTACTCAAGAATTTTATTGTAAGAATGTACAGATGAACACCCTGAATCATCAGTTTTACAAAGTCACAAAAGGCTTTTAAGGAAGTTTGTCACATATAGTAAATTAGCATTAGTCCTAATTAGCATTAGTAAAGTCAAGAGAATAGCATTTTTTTGCATCAGCAAACCATGTATCTTTACAGAAACCTGTTCTTGCCAGTTAATTTCAAGATGAAAGCTCTGGAAAAATCTTATTATAATATTTACATTCTTTTTTACTTTGTAATAGCAGAAACTACAAATGACTCTTAATTCAACTTCCGAGTGGTAATCCAGTGGTAAATCATGGAATTCATGAGCTATGACTTAATAAGAAGTGTTTTCTCAACTTAATTTAATACTATGGCTCTTCCAAGAAGAACTAGTCTTGCTTTACAATTCAAGAACTTTTTGATATACAAACATCTGCCTTTCTGCTCAACCAAATGTACAGAGTACATTTAAATACCTTTAGAAGTCTGGAGCATGGTAATGAAACTGAGGTAAGTAGTCTTTGTTTAATGGTGTCACAGAGTAATATTTTACAGCTGGCTCAGTCACACCACTAAAACGTATCACAGCCAGGATTTATTAGAATTGTAATTCCTATCCACAGCACAATTGCCCAGAGGAGTCAAACTTGGGCAAAGAACCCGCTGTTTTTATAGAAAACCACTGCTGTGTATTTTGTTTCTGTAGAACTACCAGTGTAGGAAGCACAAGGTCATAAATCAAATCTTAGTGTCTTGTACATCAATCCTACACCTCGTTGCTACACTACTCTTTCCCCAGTTCTGGATCATTGCCATACATTTAATGGAAAAGAGGAGGAGGAGGCAGTGGTGTCGGGTGTGGGAAGGAAAGACTATCATACATGTGGATCCTGGAGAGACTGAAGGCACACTAGAATAAATGTACATAGTTGTCGTGATATATATGAGCTAGAAAATCATGATATAAGCACTCACTATCCTTATAAAATGCTGTATTAGCTATAAATAGCACAGATTCTGAAAAGGAAAAAGATAAAAACAGCAATTTCAATGCTGATTTTATTAGCCAGCTCTCTTTTCTCACTGAGATCAAACTGCTCTGTAGTACAGCTGACTAAATAGACTAAGAACAAGGTAGAATATTAACTAAAAAAATATCCTCTATTCCCTTCAACTTGAAGCCAAAAGATGAATACAGTCATAGAAGTTCACCTAGGGATTGGAGTGGAGTCAGTGTTCTGTGTATCTTTCCCATATTTTCCAGCCAAGAGTATGTTTCAGCACTTACCAACCCAACTGCTTGGACTATACCTCTAAACTGTACATTGGTAATAATCTTAAGAAACAATTGATTCTTCTTAGCCCTAGAACTTCTGATAATTGCACAAAAAACTCATAAATAATGACCAGATTTTTAATATCACAATAAGGTGTGAATATATTCTATACTCCAGCAAGGAAAGTTGAAGGACTTATTTACTTTAATATGTTTCTTGACAGATTCAATGCACAATGCTTGGAATGTAAAAAAAAAAAGTATGGATCATGGAGTTATACTGAACACAGGTACTGACTTTCAGGAATACTTTTACAGGTCCTATTTTAAGTAATTCTGAAACAAATGCATGAAGTAAACAATTACTAAAATCACTAAGGTTCTCCATATGCTTTTCTTTTGTGTTTTCTTTACTTGTGCTAACTCGTTTGAAGTCCAACTCAGCTCTAATAACTCACTGACTTCAAGCTATCTCTATTAACCAAATCCTTTCTCACAGAGCAGTAATTTATATTCAGTTTGCATAGCCCTAGATGCCTTCTCTCTCTAAAACTCTCTAGGGAAAACACAGAAGAAAGGCCCCTTAGGGGAAACTTTTCAAATCAAATTAGTGAAACTGAGCATGGGTCAGGAGAGCAAAGATATGTATTTGTTGAAACATCAACAGCACTAAGACTGAAGAATAAATGATTCAGAGAGCAGCTCAGCTGGTCTGTTTCCAAAGTGAAATTGTTCTAGGAGGATAAAAACTAAGGCATCCCCTCCTCCTTCATTTTTCCTTCCTGTTTGTCCATTTACAAACCAAACAAAAAGCTAACTCTTCAAAGAACACGAAAATCCTATCCAAACCTTCTGTCACTGACAAAAGACACCCTGTGATTATTTTTCTAACAGTTCTGCTTTCTAATTAAAGAGCAAACTAGGCACTTACTATGCTTTATTTGAAAATATCAAAGATAAACATTCTGTTTTAATCTTTAAAATAACTTTTAATCAGGGTCTAGAGATTCTGCAAAACCTTCTTACCAATTCTACACCTCAAGTGCGCACTTCTCAGCAAGTAAAAAAGCTGCTTCTTCCAGAGTTTGGAGGCATCCCCATATTAGTAGGGAATGGTTGAGCTACAATTTTCAAACAATTTAGGTAGTCCAGCACAGATCTATTCACAGCAAAACAAGAAAAAGCCAAGAAAAATAATTTCTTTACCAATTATTTTGTCTTTTCTTGGAGCCAGGTAGGAGACTTCTGATTCTCATATTTCTAACAAATAAACTAGCAAATGCCCTGTACAGTTTACCATTCTCCTGTCTCAGAATGATAAATCCCTCCAAGTTTGACCATACAGAGTGGCCAAAACAGAGGAACCAATTTTTGCCCAGACAGTTTCAGACTCCCCAGGGTCACAAATCCCTGTTTCAGAAATTTGCTATCTGCTGTTCTGCAGAGTTAGGGTTTAAAAGTTCCTAGAAGATATAGTTTAGAACATTATTTTTTTCCAGTGCTCCTGCCAGCAGGATGATGATAAGAATCAGTCAGATGTGTCCTCACATATAAAATGTGTGCTTTGGCCAATACCCTGAAAATACTGCTGTTTAAAAATGAGTTCTTGAAAACACAGACTTCAAGTAACTTTTAAGAAATAAAAGGTGGAGGAAAACAGTATCATAGGACTGTGCAGAAAAGACAAAAGGGTGAGGCAGAGGAAAGTTACCAAGACAAAGGAATTGGTAAAAATGGAATTGGTAAAAATGGAATTGGTTACCAAGACTGAAAGAACATGGATGAGAGTTTTTACTAAAAACTATTTCTGTTTTATCTAAACACAGAAGAGTTGCAATTAATTTGTATTGGCTTGTATCCTACATCCATTTAATGACACTCACATAAATGTTACTCACCTGCCTTAAATCCAAGGTGATGGTGACCCAGTGGTATTGCCTTCCATTCTGAATGCTGGGACTCTGCCACCAGTTATTGGTACCATCAATTGCACTGGAAATTGGGTGCTGCTCTGTTTCAAAGCAAAATAATTAAACATCTCTTGAAAATAAATCTCACTGCATTTTTCTGACCTAGCACATTTGTTTCACATGAAGCACAATCTCCTCCTGTTATGAAGAAGTAAAAGCTGAAATCTGCCTTCAGACAAAAAGGTGGTCACTGGATCTTGCAGTGCTCAGTGGTGATACACGGTGCTCACACTTTGTCAGCCCTTTGCTCCAAGGTAATTGCACTCACATAGCAGAGACACTAAAACTAAAATACATTTGACTCCAATGCACTCTGTATTCAAGAGGAAGGGTTAAAAAAGAAGACACAAACTCATGAAACAAACAAAACCCAAAACACGTGAAGCTTGCCTTTGGGATTGGCACTGTGACGGTCACAGACGCGGCACTGGGCGTTGCGCAGGGGCCGTCCGGGGACGTGCTCCACCAGTTTGCAGAACATCTCTGGTCCCTTCTCCCCACAGGTAGCATTGGTGGAGATGTGAGCATTGCTGGCCAGGTTCAAAATGGCAGGAAATAGGCCTTGAAAGAAATAATGTTTATCAGCCACATTGTAAAACATGCAAAGATGGCATCCTGACAGCAGAATCCCTGTTATTGCACTCCACGTTTGGATGCTTCATGCTGAGGAGCACAAGAGTTTGCCAACCAACTCTCCCAGTTACTAAACCTTCCCTTACATAGTGAATTGATCAAAACCTGGGGGACAGCTGGCCCACTGCCAGAATCAAAGAGGGGTTGTAGAGCACACACTCAGCTGGTGTGGAAAATGGTGTTTAACACAAGCTATTTGCAGCAGTAACACCACTGGCCTGAGCAGGACACTCCAGACTTGGAAGATTTAAGGACTGAACTTTAGACCTTTGCTACAAGCTTCTTCTGCAGTCTCTGTAAAGTCTAAGGGATACTTTGCTTGCCACTTATTAATCTTTACACAAACACTTCACTGTACTTTCAAATAGTTTTGCTCTTGTATACTGGAATAATGTAACAACAGACTAAGTTTCAAGATTACAGCTACCAGACCAGGAATCCTTTGCTTTTTCTAAAAGGAGTAAAGTTTTACTTTGGCTTGAAGGCTACTGATAAAATTTCTAGAATACTGTATGTGACAGAAGTTAAGCACAGTTTCTCAATCAGCTTCCAGCCGTCCCTCATTTGCTAAAAAGCTTTTATTTCTTGCATGGTTATGGTGTAACAGAGATACTCCATTTCCACTCAGAAGTAACTCTGAAAAAAGGAATTTTGGAAAGAGGAGTCCTGTCTTTAGAGATTAAACCCAGTGGAATAAAATCAAAGCTAGAGCCTTATATGGCACATTAAAAATGCCACAAGAATTGCTAGTGTGACAATAGTAAGGTATTAAAACCTCATTTTCCTTCTGTTAAAAGGAAATCAGAAAAAAAAATCAAACCATGTTTGCAAATATATATGCTTATTCTACTAGTAAAACTGTATGAATTCTTTTGCTTCATTATCCACAATATACATCAAAAGAGACCACAATATTAAAGTTTTGCTTTCCTTAGCTGTTTATACATATAAATATCTCAAAGATGGGTGCCAAGAGGATGGTTCCAGGCTCTTTTCAGCACTCTTCAGCAACAGGACAAGGAGAAATGGCCATAAACTAAAACAGAAGTTTCACCTCAATATGAGGAAGAACAACTTCACAGCGAGGGGGGGTCATGGAGTCTCCAGAGGGAGACATTCAAAACCCACCTGAACAAGTTCCTGTGTAACCTGCTCAGGGTGACCCTGCCTTGGCAGCATCATTGGAACAAATGTTCTCCAGAAGTTCTTTCCAAGCCTAACAATTCTGGGATTTAACAAGGCTACATTCAATATTCCTTTGAAGTGCCTTTGCCCAGTAATTTTATTGCCCTAGAAAGCCTGGAGAAAAGTTTCAGTGTTATTTAACACTTGCCTATTGGAAATTTGGCTAAATCCTAATCCTCTGCACCACCATATGAACAACAGTATGTTTTCAATTGTGCTATACTTGAAATTTAATAGGAGGGAGATGGAGATAATTTTTTTTTTTTAATCCTGACTTCACTTGTGTTAAACCCAGGCTAGGTCAGCTGCCTTGTTCTCATTACACCTAAATCTGATGCAGATGAGAATGCTGAAGACATCCTAATGACTACTCTACTGAGGCTCTTCTGCCAGTTTTCTGCTCAGGCTTCCCTCACCTTGTGCAGTATATCTCCAGATGTAAAGCTGGAGCCAGAGAAGAAATGCTGCTCTGTTTTCCTACTTGACAAGAAAGACCAGTGGTGGAAGAGGGTATCTTTTTTAACGCTGCTTTCCAAAGATATAAAATCTCTTTTTCACTATTAATTTCCGTGCATGCAGGGATCTACTAGCCTGTCTTCAAGAGCTATCCATTACTTCCTGGGTCACCCATTACCTTCATTCACACAGTAGCCCTGCCATTTCTTTCCAATGTCATTTGCTAATTTGCCTCCAATAACCTTCAGTCAACAGACTTGTACCAAAGGAATTGCAATGCTATCTCATGATGAGTTTTCTGGGTCCCACAGAGACAAAAAAAGAACCTTTCAATCCAAGTGAGTTGCACTGGAGTTTTGTCCCATGATACAAATAAAAAGCAAGAGGTTGTTAGCTTTGTCCTGTGAGGACATCTCTTCAAATCCTAGTTGACCAGGTTCACCACTGAATCTCTTTGCCACAATTAAATTTTAAGGCAAACTGCAGAGGTGCAGCCATGGATTTCAGGGAAGCTCAAGAATAGTGTAGTAGATGATTTATCAGGAAATAATAAGCATCTGCAACAAATGAAATTGAAAAAAAGGCAAATTTCAAATAAATGAGTTGCATCTTCAAAGAACATTCCTCCTCTTTACTCTTTTACTAAGGAGAGCCAAAGCTCTTAGATGCTGCTTTGCCAACCTCCCTTCACCCACCCCCAAAAAAAACCCTGGTTTTTTGTACCAAACATCTGGTAAGATATCTTTATGTCTTGTAGGAAGCAGTAGATATGGAAAGATGAACAACCACAGAATCAGTCACTTAGATGAGCCATTTACAGATAAACAGGTGACTGTCATCATATCCTGGTGTGAAATACAAGTGCCCGTAACTGACACAAACATCAGAACATACCATATTTCACTAAACAGAAACTTTAGCAAATGATAGTTGCATTTTTAAGGACATCACAACACCATTTAGTCTTTAGGAAAGGACCTCCGAGATCATCAAGTCCAACCTCTAACTGATTACCACATTGTCAACTAGACCATGGCACCAAGTGCCACATACAGTCATTTCTTTAATAACTCCAGGGACAGCGATTCCACCATTTCCCTGGGCAGTCCATTTCCACTATTCCCATGAAGAAATTCCCCCTGAGGTCAAACCTGAATCCCCAGGCACAGCTTAAGGCTATGTGCTTTCATGCTATTCCTTGTTGCCTGGGAGAAAAGGCTGACCAACACCTGGCTACACCCTCCTTTTCAGGCAGTTACAGAGAGTGATGAAGCCTCTCCTGAGCCTTCTTTCCCTCCTGGCTAAATGACCTCAGTCCTCTCAGTTGCTCCTCATAGGCTTACCCTCTAGACCCTTCATCCATTTAACTTGCACAGTTTCCTATCTAAAGTACTGCACAAATGATAGATTGAATTGGATTTATTGTATTATTCGCACTAGAAAGGGCGGCACGTGCTCCATGCAAAACCATGAGAATTACTGCTCAGTATTTTGCAAGAGACTACTACAGTGATCCTGAGAAAAGCTGAAATAATTTTTAAACTACACTCATTTACTTCTAACTGCTGGCCAGCTCTTTTCATGGTAAGGTGAACTCTATTTCCCAGCTACTCCGATGCTTATCTGCCTCAAACCAGAGATCCACACACACCACAATGCCAGAAAATGAAGTGTATAGATGTTAATTTGACCTTGAGAAAGAATAACAATTGGTTCACTACACAGCTCAGCACAGAAGCTAAGCACAGTGTTTTCATCAGATGTTCAAGCAAGTTGCTCTCATTTGTAAGAGCCTGGTTTTAGTCACATGCATGACTAAATCTCAGTAAGGGAGAACTGAGAATCTGAGGGTACTGTCAGAATTCTGTCATTCAGAGATTTCTTAGAGACAAAGCACTCCAAGATCAGAGGAAGTGGAGGGAATTACATCCCTAGTAAGGTGACCTTCAATGTGGATAGGGCAGAATCCACACTCTACACTGTTCAATCCTTCAGGAAATGACAAGTAGTAATTCTGAGGTTAGATGGATTTGTTGTATGTACAGCTCAGCAGGCAGACCTTATGGTGAAGGACATAGCATTAGTGTTTCAACAAAACTCAGGGAAAAGGCTTGCTCATAGCAAAGCCATTTGTAACATTTTCGAATGATGAACAGTTGGTCAGCATGCAATATGCCAGGGAAAAAAAAGACAAGAGCTTTAAGGCAGACGAGGCAATTTCTATTTTATGTGCTTCAATATGCCTATTGACTCTGATTCTTCAAATTAACAGGGACAGTTGGAGCATGCAGCTTATTGGGGCAGATTCCCAGTACTGATAATCCACACAGGTCATCATGGATTGCTTAAATAAAAGGCATCTCTAGCCAGGGCAGCTATCCCTCTATTGTAAAGTTAATGGTTGAGCATACAGCCTATATCTCTTTGGGAATTATGCTACTTTAAACCAGGTTATACAAAAGTCCTCACAATCTCCTTGTTGCTGATGTAAATACTGTTATAAATGCAAAGGCAGATTTGGGTTAAATAAAAACAATTTATTATAAAACAATTTCTATAAAAAATAAACAATGAGGAAAAAACACAATAAAACAAACAGCGCAGCGCTGGGTGGATAGGGGTCTATACCCAAAGGTATAGGTGTTCCCAAATCCACGAAGGAGGGTAGACTGTCCGGGGTTTTTATAGGGATTTTTAGCCTTGAGGCCAAATTCCAGGCAGGCACCATTCATCAACGGTCCTTGATTGTTGTATGAATTGATTTCCTGGCGTTGGAGAATAGAGTCAAATGGACGTCCGGACCGAGTCTCCTCATATGTAAAGAAGTTCTGGGTGGTTCTTGATTTCATTGTGGTTCAGGCCATCTGGATGGGATGGTTGGATCCGGGTTGGAGCTGATGGATATCTCGGCTGGACTTTTTCCTTTTGTCTACCTGATGGCTTCCCCCAACGGTGGCCTGCAAGGCGGGGTGTTCAGGTCCGGTGATGAGTATCTCGTCGGAGCCTCTCCTTGTTAGCTTGATGATTCGTGTCTTGTCTATTCTTTCCCGTTGATGGGCACCGAGCCTGTCCCTGTCAGCTTGATGAGCCTTGTCCTGTCTATTCTTTTTCGTTGATGGGCACCGGCTAGGATCGTTATCCTTTGAGTGGGAATTCGCGGCTAGATCTGGGAAGGGCTTGTGTGCCATACTGTACTTTATATTTTATATCATTATTGTTATATACATTTATTTAGATTTCTACGAATTTTTACAAGTTCATTTCTCACAATACCATCATCCTTCCTGGAGATTCAAGCCAATTCTTTGTGGGTTCATAAGCTTTAACTTTGTTGCATATATAGACTATCGAGCACCCTGAAGCTCTCACCAAGAAGCATTTCAAGGATTCAGGACATTTCCAGGATTCTGGTAACTCCAACTGTGGTCAATGCATATCTGTTTCTTCATTCTGGATACACCTGATTTACTGCACACGAGCAGACCAGAGCAATTATAATCATTCCATAGTACTATGCTATGAGCCTGACATATCTGGACTTACTGAGCATTTTGTCTTGCTCAGATATCCTGTCCATGTCAAGCAGCCTCAGTACAGTCCAACAACATTAGACTTGCTCTCCATGCTCAGCCCACAGCACATATCCATCACTAAATGCAAGTATGGAAAACGTGCATTTGTGCACCATCTATCAAATACTTTTGTTCCTTCTTGCCATTTAAGAAGTAAGGACCCTTGGCTGCATTTTGTACAGATCTGAACAAAACCCCTATTCCATTTTCTGATAAATGATTCTTTCAGTCAGAAAATGGATAGTATTTAATCACTGTTCTGTTTGGGGTAGAAAATAAGTGGATTTGTGCATTTTGGAAAAATGCATGCATGATCTGTGGTTTTGACCATGTTTAATCCCCACAATGTGACAGACAGGATAAAACTACTTTTTACAGATGGGGGTATGTGAAGGGAGACAGTCCCCAGAATAAAAATCTTCCATGCAGAGGCATAGCTGATTAAAATAATTTCTTTTACAAAGAGTTGTACAAACAGAAGGATGCACATGAGAGATCTACTTTACCTGGGCTTTACTACATCACCAAATATGTTCTACAAGCACAATAAAGATAATACATTTTGGTATCCAGATCAACACAGTAAGGATGACAAAACTCTTAGAAAACATTTCTTCCACGTTTATGACAGCTTATTCCTGAATTCAGGTTCACTGATCTGTCTGGTATTTCTAGAAAGCTAACTAAATCAGAGAGCTGTTTGTTGGTTTGTTTTTGTTTTTTTTCAAAGAAGACAAACTGATGGGAAATGAACACAAAAGATTTTATGAAGCAAGCCAAGACCTGAGTCCAGAAAGTATTCTGGAGAGTTCATTAGTGTATACAATGAAGACTCTAAACCAGACTTGAGTGAGCAACATTGAGACATTCAGTGATGCCAAAAGCCTGATTTCTCTCTAAGTATTTTGGCTTTTCTTTGTGCTGAGTGTAATAAAGCAGTAATTTGCAAGTGAACGAAGTAGATCTGACTTAAAAAACATAAAGAGCTGATGTGTTCAATAACAATGAGCTTTTATTGTGTCATTTTTCAGAACACAGAAATACTTGAAGGGGTCTAATCTCATTTGCAAGTTAGCGTTTTTAAAAATGTTAGGGCAATCAGCAGCTCATAACAAGCCGGCAACGCTGAAGTTTGCTCACAACCAATGGATTCTCCGTTTACTGGAAACATTTACAGAGGACACAGTGACAGTTGTTCAGAATAGTTTGATGCACTTCCGGAGAACAGAACAGACTAAGGACAAAATGTAATAAAATGCCACAGTATTAGAACATATAAAATATGTAATAGCATTACACACAGAAGTTGAGGTCACATTCTTCATAACATTCTCAGACTGTTTTCAACAACACAGATTTGATTTGATTTAGTGATTCTGTCTTATGCAAGTTTTGGATTAAATGAGTTTACTAAATAAAAGCCCTGGAACTATCAGGCTTGGGTTCAGATTCCTAGCCTGCTCAATAGATGTACTCTCATTATGTTTTACCAACAAGCATCCCTAGTTTAACCTTCTTTACACGCTTTAATCAGAATCCTACCCTGTAATCACATCAAATATCTAGGCTGGTTTCCCTAAAATAAATGGGCTGAAATTGCTAACTTCTAACTATAGGAATTAAGGTACTAATTCTTTGTTCTAACAGTCAGCAAGAAATGTGGAGTATAACACTCAACCTGCCTTATAATCCACTTTGTGGAGATGTTGCCTAAAAATGTGTTAGCTGCAGCATTAACCCACTTGAAAAGCTGAAAGCTTCACCACAACTTACACAATAAGCTTAGGCTGCAAGCCACTAGTTAGAAATTATTTTGAAAATTGATCACAACTTTTTCTGTAGCTCTACAGAGAGAAGAATTTCTGCTAGCAAAACTTCAAGTTTACAGGATTTAACTATGGAGTATGTTTGGGGTTTAGCAGAACATCTGAAAACTTCAATTTGCAATATTTAGATAAAACAATTTCTGATTTAAAAGAAACCTCTACCATGTCAGAACATTATCTTTTCTTAAAACCCATTCTCTATTTCTTTTCACACTGTAGAGCAAAGCTAACTAATGTGTCAATCACAGGAATACTAGCTAGTGAAGATTACATTTATTTAATTTAATCAGCTTTTAGTGTAAGAACATACTAAATCTGTCTGTTCTCAAGAGCTTCCAATGAGGGATATTCCTCAACATTCTTGACACATCTCATCTGGCACTTTATCACTTTAAAAGTTACAAATTTTCAGTCCTCTTTGTTGCATTCATGATAGCCATGATCTTGATTATAACTTTTGTTTACCTGAGCTGTTATCACACACCCTTTTCCAAACTAGGTAAACAACCCTCTCAATCTTTCTACAGTCAATTTTCTAAACTTGTTATACTTCTGGGTTCTTGGCAGTTTGCACTTCTCCAACAGTGTGGGTCCTCAGACCTCATCAGCACCAACTTGAGTAGAATAACTCCTTAAATTCTTGACAGTTTTGTTAACAGACATGGGAATAAGTTTTATAATTTTTTTTCCAGATACTGTTGTTCTGTTTGCATCGCACACCAAGGTAAGTAAAAGACCCCACTCTGTTGTACTGCGGAGCCTGGTCACAAAAAAAAGAAAATAAAAAAGGCAGTATATTCCACATCAGACCCTGGGATGAGCTCAGGTTATCTGTAAAACAGATTACTTTGTAGCCATTTACTGAACACTCAACCATTTGCTTTCAGAACAGTCTGCTGATTATTTTACAGCTCTGATCCAGTCAAGATTTTGCAAATCACACTTAAGCAATCCAATTGGAGCACCAGAAAAAAAGGGCAACTAAACAAATTCATTACACCACTTAATGCAACAAAAAACATTCAGTTTGAACTCTGCAAGCTGTTAGAGCACAAACAAGCTACAGAGGATGAAACCTTGCCCCTTCTTCTAAATGGCAAATTTTTCTCTGCCAAATATTTTTTTCTGCAGTTGCTTTTGTGCACTCAACATTATTAATGAGGGCCATAATGTAGACAGGGTACTACAGCAAAGGCATTTTACCTACTGTGGTCTGCCTTAGGCTAGATGATGTGCTAATTAGCATTCAGTGCTCAGAAATGTATTGAAAATAATTACAATGCTGCAAATTAATCTAGTTAATAAAGTTATAACACTACAAACGAATAAAATTCTGTCAGACTGCAAACGAAGTTAGCAAAAGTTTGTCATTCAAGAATGAACACCAGCTGCACTATTCTCCCACAACTAGTTTCCTCAATATAGTTTGTGAAGGTTAAGTAGCAAGTGTCTGGCATAACTTTTATGTCTTCCTTAAAATTCCCAAACACCAGCATATAGCCAGGTTGATGGGCCCAATGTAACAGAATTTGAACAAGGTAAAAAAAAGTGTTGTGGTTTTTTTTTTCCAAAGGAGGGCAGAAAACCCGAGATCTAAAAAAAATTAAAATTTCAAAGTTATGAAAGAATGCTATTTCAAAGTATGAAGTACGCTATATACAAAATGAAAACTAAGGTAAAAAAAGAGCAAGGAAAGTGACATGTTCCATATGCAGTATTGGGAATAGGAGTATCAGGGAAAGGAAATGAAATTAGGGAATTATCAAACTCACTAAAAAATGTCCACAACGAGGAAGTCACAAACTTCCAGATTAAATGTTTAGAAAAAGGAAAGCCAAGTAATACTAATACACCTGCAGGAGAAACTGAAGCTTGTCCTCTCAGTTACACAGTCACTACTGTTTGCTTACACAAATCGTTGCATTTTTAATACAGCAGATGGGTTAGATATTTTTTATGTTAATACTCAGTCTAAACTAGTATTATCAGCTTGATTAACAAGTTAGCTGGTATGAACTTCACCATGTCCCACCTTCTGAGTCTGTCCATGCTCAGCTTGCAAACACAGATCCAGATCAGAGACTCTCAACACATGTAATTACATTGGAAGTAGAGAGAAAAAGGCTGCAAAGACATGGACAGGGCACAGATGTTTAAAAGTGAAGAAGTTGGAGATTTTCAACCAGACATTCCTACAAAAGTGCTACCTTGTTTCCCAAAGGAGTGCACATCACACCTCTGGCAAGCATAGAAAACACTGGCAAATTCAAAAGGTTTCATAGCTTACATCCCAGACCTGAATGTGGTTTCCAATATTATAGCTTGGTCCTTTCATAGATTTCAGGGATTTGAAAAAAAAAAAAAATTAAGTTCCTGCAGATTAATAAAAAGTTCTATCACAGGTATTTCTAATGCCTTCAATATTGACAGTAACTTACTGCTTATTTCAATCAGAACAAACTAAGGGGTAGTAGAATAAAAGAAAGCTAGATTTCATGCTAGTTTTCAGAATCAGACAATATAACTTGATATGAAAGTTAAGTCATTTGTAAGTATTCTATCATGCATCTGCAAAGTATAATCAATATTTCTTCTGTCAAGTCATGTCTTGCAAGTATTGATTTTTGTATGCTGTTGGCCAGTTCAAGAATCTGCCCAGAAATTGTCACAGCATTTACACCAAAGCAAAAGCACCAAAAGTTGACAGATGGGCAGGCTGCCAAGGAACAACAAACCTGCCAGACCATGAAATTAGTTCTTTCTTGTTCACCCAAAGCCTTTTCCACACTTTGAGGAGACTGCATCATTGTGCCTGTTGGTTTGGGGGTTGTTCTTTCTTTTGCCAGCACACTAGCTTTCTTTCTGAAGTCATCAGTTGGGAACAATCTTTGCTCCAACCTGAAGTAAATACAAGCCACAGCTATTGAAGACTTCAGTGTCTTGTCAGTTTTGCTTATATGCTGCCTAAGACATAATATTAACTTAGAGCAACAGATCAGAAGTACTGGCAGTGTGACTGGCATGTCAAAGACAAGGGATCTCGGTCACTTGTCACTTAAAATGTGCCCCAACATCAACAAAACTAAACATTTTTGTTCTTACTGATGTAGATACCCCAAGCAGACTTCACCACTCCCACTTAATGACTCCTTAACTAATAATATCTCCTTCCTGAACTTCTTTTCTACCACCAGCTTACAACCTGAAGAAACTGTCTTGAAAATGAAAATCCTCTTGGGTTTAATCCTAATTAAATGTGCATGCATAAATGTGCAGCTTTAGGCTGCACACCAAATCATTCATTATAATAAAAAGGAAGTTATGACCCAAGTATCTATTAGCCCTCTTCTGATTCTAAATTTCCATTTATCACTTGCAAATTCTGGGAGACCTGAGCTTGAGAAGAATGTTAAAGGTTTAGAGGTCCCACTCACTTCAGAGCTGTGACTTATTATCACAACCAAACAAAATGTTACTATTTTTTGCCCCGTGTAAACATTGAGAAGGTTAAATTAGAAATGCCCTTGAGTCAGTTGGCATCACCTTGTGATCATAAAGCAAGTAGATACACTACAAAGGAACTCTGAAATGTATTTTTCACTTAGTGAGAGCTTGTTATTAACTAGCTGTACATAAACCAAAAATTTATTTCATTTTTGTAACTTAAAAGACTTCTCACTTCCTTAATATTAGAAATTGCAGCTACGTTAGACAAAGCTAAATTTCTAATTAAATTAAGTCAAATTTTTCCATTTATTAACCAAAGCTATGTAAAGTTGAAGAGGTTCTGGAATCTCAAAACTACCAGCTCTCCTGTTTTCAGACAGGGAAGAAAAATGTTTTCATTCCAACAGGCACAAAGGCATTATCAGGGCACATACAGCCCTGTATCACTGCCACATCTTCCTGGGTAGAAGGAGAACATTTCCTCCAGCTTGAATGGACCTGAAAGGATTTGCAACTGTGTAACCACAAAGACATGCAAAACTTGGTCATTCCCTTATCTCTACAGACAAGATTTAGCAATCTCTAATTTTCAAGGTTAATAGGGGAAAACCTGTCGGGTTATTTTTGTTTGTTTGGGGTTTTTTGTTTGCTTTGTTTTTTATTTCAATAGTAACCGACTATTCAACATGCTACAGAGGTGGCTTTCTGCTCTTTGTAAAAAGTAAAATGTATCTTGCTACTTTTTTTCCCTAGGCATTTTACTCTAGGCAACAAAGTAAAGCTGCAAATCACCATGCTCTGGTCTTCTATGTGGTGGTCTCTAGGCACACAGATTAACAAATGTACAGGGCACAAACTGCAACCACTTAAAAAATTAACAGGGAGTCTTATGCATTTTTTATGTTTCAAACTCTCACCACGTGCAAATTCTTATTTCATTATTTTACAGTAAATGCCTCCATGAAATTCAAAGGCATTTGTGTCACACAGGTTAAATTCCTGAAAAAGAGTAATTTTAAGTACCCAAAAAACAGGGGAGGAAAAGAAAGCAATATTATAAAAAGTTCTCTTCTGTGTTGCCATTAATGCTCAAGAACTCAGCCAGTCACATGGAATTTTAATCAAGTGTTCTGAAAGTATTTTGCCTTTGGCCTGAAAACAAGAATGATGCATTTCAGCCTAAAGCACAGTTTTTAAGGAAAATTCTAACAGACTGAGAGTTCAAGTAGTTTAATTTAAAATTCAGCAATGCTACACTGACACTAAAATAATAGTGAGGCACAGTTGGATCCTGCCTGAAACACCCCAAACATTTTTTGCTGATGACTGTGGGAAATGCAGCAACATCGGTAGAGCTGCAGAGTGGGCAGCTTATTTCCCATTGTCCTTAAGAACAGAAAAGATAAGGGGGGCTGCTCAAATTTTAGAGTGATTGTATAGTCTGTCCATACTCTGCGGCATACAAAATGGGTTTTCCTCCTTGGGGCAAATATCCTGACCTCTTCCCTGTCACTTTACCACCAAGAATCCCCTTCTGACCCTCTTTCCCTATCACTCCCACAGGATTTTCAGCCTACCAGAAACACCAAACCTGAATGTGCGTATTACCACTATTAGCCATGGCAGCACAGCAACAAGCAGATCTTCCCACCAAGTACCCACAGCAAAGTTTCTGAGCGACCTGACCCATCACTGGAGCTAAACATCAGCATGGCAACCTCTGAACCATGCCAAGATACCCACTGAACACAGCTGTTCACCAGCAGCTGTGTTTTGTACCTCTTGCTTCACTGCTGCCTTTAGATCACATCCTACTGCTCATCACCATGGAAAGATACTCAATTCTCCTCGAAATTCCCCACCCCATCACACACATTTCTTTCTCATTGCCTGCCAAGGGTTCCCTCCTCCAAGTCACAGAAAACATACCTTGATTTGCAGAATCATTTCTTCAATTAGAAATATCCCCATTACAATATTATTAAATATGCACAAAACTAAGCTGTCCCCAGTGGGATAACTCCCAAGTAAAGAGTGGCCATCCAAGGCCAGACTCTGCACTTGCTCCATGACTTTAGCATTGATGAACTCTGATGCTCTGGAGAACACTGGCAGACATGCTGTGAGCAAACTTCAAGGAAGGTAAATTGAGACAGGTCTGGAAATTACTTACATCCAGTAATTTCTATTTTAAAATTCACGTTTACATTTAAAGACAATTTCAGTATCAAACTCATATTTTTGCATTTAGCTTCCTAAAATTCTAATCAAGTCTTAGTGAGATTTATTGATAATACCTGAATAACCTAGTTATAGTTAAAAAAAAAAGAAATCAGAGACACATAGCAGATTTGCTTTCTACATATACAAACATTTCTTTACACTATAAGAGATATATTATCACATAAGAGTGAATTTAGCTATTTTGGCAATTGAGAGACACAAAATGAATTAGTTAACATCTACTGAAGGAATGAAGAACTGTTAGTAGATGTAATGTAAATCCACAGCAACTCTCCCCAAGCCACTGAAGCATACTTAATACTTCATTTTGCCATCAAAATTTTTATCTCTTCAGCATATTTTAAAGGGTGTTTGCTGGAAGAAGGCATTGAGCACACATTTCAGAAATTGCAAGCTAAAGTAAATAAAAGGAATCTTAGAAATTTCAACAACATATATTTCACAACCCTAATTTAAACCACAGGGTTTCCACAGATCTTGACAATTCAAAGAACCTTCTCGTCAAACTTCTGTTATCTTGCCCTTTTCAGCCAATAAAGTAGAAACAACCTAATCATCAGAGGCATTGGCACACAGTTACAAGCCTTTTCTGCCCTCCCCTCCTAAAGCAGTGCAAGATATGCACAAAAGACAGCACAGCAAAGGAAAGTAAAATATACGAATGGTTTGGCATTAACACACATTAGCTATTCACGCATTTGAATTAAAAACAGACAAGAAAAACCAGTGGACTCTCTTCCAGTTTTATCGGCAGTGAAGCACTTTCAGGAGCTGGATTCCTCACTTCTGTAAAGAAACAGCCAGAAACAGGGAAGGTGGAATTCAGTTAGCTGGTGTTTGAAGTACAAGCCTACTGCTGGTGCTAGACTCTTCCCAGTTTATTCACTGTCTAGATACCCCTAGATGGATCAGGAGTCCCCCGGAGAGTCGGTGAAGCCTGGCTGGGCTCTATCCAGCCTGGCAACAGCTCTGCCTGGGTAAGGAGCATCAGAGGTGCAGTCAGGTTCCCCAACACCTTGTGCACTTGCTACAAAGCCCACTCTGCCAGCATCCACAAAAAAATGAGGGATCATTTGGATCCCTACTCCAGTGCTCACTGGCAAGGCTACATTCAGCCACAATCAAAATGCACTGGATTTCTCAAGTTTCTACTGGACTTTTTTCCTCTTCTTCCCACACAAACATTTCCTTACACACATCTTTGTGTTTTCTGACAGAAGGCAAAATTCCAGTCGTGCTTTCAAAAAACCTAATAAAGAACAATCAATACTAATCTAAGTTACCATCAACGACAGCTCCAATTCACATATATACTCAATGACTGAATTCCAACATTTTTTTTACAGTCAGCAAGACCCATCCCACTGATTTGCAGAGTTAGGATTTTGCTGTTAAAGCCTTCTTGCTTCATCGGGTCCACAAGAAGAAAAAAATAATCAAAGAATCAAATCAAGACTAGAGAAGTTGTTTTGAATTACCTGTACAGGTTCTGCACTTCTGTCCTCTTAGACTTTCAGCAAATGAAAGTTACAGAAAAACAATTAAGAAGGTAGTAGACATCAGCCTATTTTCAAGGTCATTTTTGAGCAAGCAGCAATAAAAATATAGGCAGAGCCAAGGAGAAAAAAGAAAAAAGTTTCCACTTTTGAAAGACCATTTCTTAAACAGCTTTTTAAGCTTTACTCTCATGCGGGAATCAAGATGGGGGCTGAGTCCCACAGCGCAATAAATGAGCTCACAGAAAGGAATTACATTATGCTTGCAAAACAATTTTCAAATCTGAGTCTTTAATCTAAAAGAATTGGTAAGGGAATATCTCTGACAGAGCTGTTACTGTATTGAGTGACAGTTTAAAAAAAAAAAATCAGCAAAAGCTAACAAGTTTAAGATGACAAAACAGAAGGAATTTATTGCTGAAGGCTGACATCTACTCTGCCTACACAATGCAGCAGTGGGATCTTCTTGGCCTTTGCCTGATAGGAAAAGCCCAGAAATGACACGAAAAAAACTCCATCAGCCCTTCGACCCACATTAGCTGCTGCTTTACAAAGCCTGCCAAGTTGAACTCATGGAAAGGGCAGTGGGTGAAAATGCCTGCCATGAATCCACCTCCCTTCCAATGGCTCTCTGAGCTCACATGGCCAATAGAACAGATGTGATTTTCCAGAGGCACTTAAAAATTTTTAAAAAAATCAGGTTTTGAGGTAAAACCAAAGCATTCTATCTCTATGTTTTGCCCTGCACTTTTAAGGAATTGAAACTGCTGTTTCACATCAGAAAATTTAAATTATGTGCAGCATCTAAAAGATTTGCTATTAGAATACTGAAAGTTAGTTTCTAGTCTTACAATTTTATGCTCTCCTATTTTCAAACTGTTATTTATCTCTTCCATAATTACAAAAAAAAAGTCTTCCAGCTTTCCAGTAAATTTGTTATGTATATACATTTTAATACTCAAAAATGTGTATAAAATATTTTATTTTCAGGGAAAAAGCAGTTTTTTCCAGCCTCTAAAAAAGAATTTGATTGAGAACGATTGAGAAATCATTGAAGTCTTTAAATAGCAGAAGTAACTAAAAGAATAAACACAGATATACCTAGCTTTATTTTTGCTCTGAGCAAATGAAGCACTGGCCTCAAATCTCAAAGACAGAGAGCTGTACCCATATCTGCGAGCTAGAGGCACAGTACAGAGCCTCTAAGATTCCACTTAAGTACTTAAGAGCATAAATTAAAAAAAGAGTTTGATGGATGTGCTCCTAAGGTTTACACCAAATAACAAATCACAATTTCTGCAGGCTGACCTAACCAATCTTGTCTTGCAGAACTTTTGTAACACACTGTTCCTCTGGTCAGGAAGGGATGTCTGCAGGACAGAAAAAAAAAAAAAAAGGTAGGGGAAGGCAGCAAACCCCACCTGAAGATCTTTTGTGAGACTGATGCAAATACCAACAACTGATCAACACACACTGATAGCCCTAAATTTCTAGAGATGCATTTCCTAAGCCCTCAGGGAATGGAGAAGATATTTACAACAGACAAATATTTTTTTATCTTAATCTTCAGTCTAAATTAGAATGCTTTCATGGGATTTTTTTTCCTCTGTCACATACTTTTGTGCTCCCAGAAAAAAGAAAATGGTCTGTGGCTTGTTGGTGATTTCTTGAAAAATAAATCAGGGGAAAAAAAAAATCACAAAGCAGATTTTAAATTTAGGGCTTTAATCAATGCCAAGCACATTTTCCTCACAGAATATCCATGATGTTCCTCACAGACTACCAGGAAAAATTACATTTCTCACTTTCTTCTTCTCCCCCAACCACAAGTCAGGTCTCAATCAGCAAAATTTGTCTCTGGTTGAGATCAATTACTTTTTTACGCAACATATTTCTTTTAATAAGACCACTGCTAAGGCTGAGCAGGTACTCCCAACAGGCACATATAGAACCAGACATAGAATGCAATGGATATATGGATATATGCAAATACTTATGTCCAGCCACATAGACTCACAAAGACAGAAACACATAAATGCAGCCACCACCGATGGTTTCATCCTGTTCCCTGCTCCAGGGAAAAATATGGATTCATACACAGAGAAGGATTTTTCAATGCCCATCCCCAATGTGGATTTCTTGGATCCAGTAACTGTGCTCCCCCACACCCAAGAGCTCCCCATTGCTGGTATCTGGCAGGTGAGCCCCAGTCACTGGCCCACAAACTGCCTTGCACACGTACCAGCCCCATTACACACTATGCATCCCTAAAAAAACCCACTCTTTACTAAACCACTTTGATCTCTCCCATCTTTGGCCCATCCTCCATTCATCCCAAAATAATTCCTGTGCAATCCCAAAATGTTCTTCCCCTGTATCCTACGATGAGTCCCATATCCCTGTAGACTACCACCACCCCCATCCTGTAAGCTCTGAAGAGCTCCCATAACACAGTGGTGGCTGTCATAGGACAGCCCTGGCAGGGGCTCAATTCTCTGGGTTAATTATTGGTCTTGCTCCACCTTGATCTTGTATTCTTTTGTGGGTGGACACAAGACTTCTCACACAATCTAAGAACAAAAATCAGAGTATAGACAGCTCATAAATAATTTGGGGCCCTGCTACTTAGCCCACCTGAAGACACAAGGGATGTGTCTCCATACAGGTTCACTGTAACCGAGACTTCCAGCCCTGAGGGAAAAGTGGAATCTTTAGCCAAGTATACCACTGTAGCAAATTTTACCAAAAATTAAGAAGTTTTTACCTTACCACAAGATTAAATGATTCTGCCTCAGACTCCTGTCATATTTTTATCTCACTGGTGTCCTCCCTCATACCACAAGCTGCAAACAGCACTGCTTTTAAGTGTTCCACAAGCCTCAAGGAACTTGAAGTTTCTTTTAGTATTCTCTTAGCAGGAAACAATATTCACATTGGTGGAAGCATAGCAGAAATGTTAAAGGAAAATATTTAGAAGTGAAAACAAACTTTGCAGGGGATGGAAACCTTCTCATTTTCTGTAACACTTAACTCTGTTTCAGATGTTGGGAAAAAACTTATATTTAAGACTGAAGGCAACAAGGTCTATTCAAGCCACTAGCATAAGTGAACCCAAGATGCAGTATGGTGAAGCACTTAAGATACTTTCTTCATCTCATACAGAAGTGTGAATATGTCATCCAACTCGTCATCTTGGAACTCCAGAAAAACTTCCTCCAAGTATATTCTGGAAATCTGTCTCTCTGATTTAAGTGTCAGAGGAAGCTATTTCACTGCACAAAACACCTTTGAATGTATGAAGTTGTAGAGAGGCAGCAGAGAGTGTAAGATCCACCTACGCAGGCTCACAGACTAACAGCCAAATCTACAACACCCCCACCCCAAACCTCTGTCAAATGCTGTAACTTGTACAAGTACATTACTTCTTGAAGTGGAACTCACCACCCTGAATTCGGCACCAAAGAGCCCTTCTTCACTAAGTGAGATTCACAACCACCTCATGAGAGGTGCCAGGCTTGAGTAACCCAGTAAAAGACAACTGAAAACTGAAACAACAAACTAATTCCGGCAGACACTGGTATAACAAAGTTTTTCCTTAAGACAAACACCTTGTTGCTGCTTGTGGCAAATAAATAAAAGGGAGGGAGGCCTGCACTTGTATTCTCCTTACATTTTGATCACTCTAATGATCCAGCTAAAGCATCAGCTTTTTTTTTCCTTCTGGAAGGAAATTTGCCATCTTGGCTGTACAGTAGCTCAGTTTCAAAGAGAGGTCTGGAGAGATTTCACGCACTCCTCTCCTCCTCCACATCACACCTGTCACAGCAACTTGGTACTATAGCACTTTATTCAGAGATTGGAGATGTGGGTTTAAACCTCCTCAAAGTAAGGAGATTAACATAAATCTCCCTCTGCCTGGGAATGTGCTCTAACTAATTTATATCACTTACGTTTCAGCAAAAAAAATGTGGTTGATGACCATAATGTCATAATTTGTATATAAGTCATAGCCTAAGAATAGTTACTAAACCAGATCCTTGAAGCAAAGCAGGTCTGAAATGCAATGGGTGACAGGCATGTGAAACACCTATGTTCATCTCTGCCCAGATGGAGCACCTTCCCAGGGCCATCCAGTTCCCTGAACATCAGCACTTATCCAAAACCCCAGGCAGAAACAACAGAGCAGACTACTTCAGCACAGCAGCTTACACAAACAAACTGAGATGCAGCTGAGGAAATATTTAGTCTACAACTATTGCCTTCCAAGTTAACATTACCACAGGTTTTAGTAGCAGAATTTTATTTTTAATTACAGAAAAATCACCTGACAGAGTCACAGAATCAAATTTATGAACTATAGGCAATAGTGTTCAAAATTATTAGCTGATTTTCCTTTCTACTTTGAAGACATATATCACTTAACTCCAGTATAACAAAGAATGCGTTCCAACAGAGCAAAGCTGCTACAACAAGCCTCCTAAATTACTTTTTGCTTCTGAAGTTGTAAAGTAATTCTTCTCTACCTAGACACCGAGTTACACGTTTCACGAATAGTTACTCCTTTGGTGGATACAAAAGACTTAACAGAAAACCCAACCAAACTTTACACTATGACAGGGACACTTTAACAAAACACCTGTAATTAAAATACCAACTAAATTTTATAGCTATGTAGATATTAATCTTTAGGCTGAAAGAACCAATCATTAACTTTCAGTGCAGTGACTTCAGTATAGCGTGTTTCTCTTTCTTAGACTGGACTTCAGCACTTTCTGACAGACCCTTGCAGCTTTGGCACCCCCCAGTTTCTTCATTTGCTGACAGGACAAAAGCAAAACTGAACAGAAAAACAAGAAATGCTTTGAGTTCTACCGCAGCACTCTCCATGGCCATGCCAAGATGCCTTTTCCTCAAACTTCTCTTGACAACTGCTCTGAGAAATCTTTCCACTCTCACTACAAAATGCATTTTTACCTCATCACGATGCTTACAATTCTGAGCTTAAGTTATTTACTTTCAGTAAAAGCAACACTGCTATTCTAATCTGCATCGCATTCTTCACATTGTTTTAGGATCAGTTATCTTGAACTGTGGCTTTTGTAAAGCAGTTCACCACCAGGGGGGTTGAAACTCACAGCTTCCTCGGATGATCTGTGCTCTCACGCTGAGAAAAAAAAAATCTATCAGCTTAATCTAATAGGAGGAATGATCTCTCGACCTGATCTTTCAACTAGAAAAATATAATTATGAACTTAAATATCCCCAGGAGGGATGGCTTAGAAGCAATGAAATATATTGGTAACTTCAAACACTGACATAAAAAACAAGTATTTCATCCAGATTCCTCTAGCACCCGTGGGCTGCTATATAAAAGCTGCACATTACTGCAGCGAGATAACTGCAAATGTCAATGAAAAAAAACAAAAAAGGTATCTGGTCTTGTCACCCATACATGACAACCTTCAGGAAAATTCCTACCTTTTAAACAGCATGTTATTATATGTATCCAAATAGGAATATGTATTGAATTAAGGTTATTCGATGTAAGATGGTACCTTAAAAAACACTAAAAACCAAAATTTATATCACTTTATCTGGCATTGAATTTCTTTCTACTACCGAATTTTCATAACCAAAGTAAAGCGTATTTATTTTCAAACTAAGACATATGAACTCTGAAATTTACTTGGGCTTGATTTTGTCCTCTTTACCTAGAGGATATTTTGTACACATAATTATCTTAATAAACACTCGCTTTTACTGCAGCCTGTAAACATCCAGATGCTAATGTCCCACACTGTATACTTCACCATAAAGAAAACAAGTCACGCATCTGCACAACATATGCCTTGCAACCCTTTTCTATTCAAGGGTTTTTTTCGGGTTTTAATAGAGACCTAATGGAACGGGGGATTCACGTGCAGGGAGTAGGGATGGGCAGAAATTCTGCTGTGGACCGCAGCAGGAGCTGACCCAAGCCAAAGGTGAGAGCATGTGGTGTCTGCCAGCGCTTCCCTTCACGACCCAGCACACCGCGGAGCCAATTACTGTTAACTCCAACAACTGTCCCACCAGGACAACCCAAGCTACGGCGCTTGGAACAAAGAGGATGCGTGCGACGAAGTCACTGGCAAAGTGCTCGGTGCGGGGCGTTCCGCTGTCCCCGCCGCAGCGCACCGGCCAGCCCACGTGCCAAAAAAGAGAAAACTTTCGTAAATTATCTCCATTACTTCTTCATGCTACCTCTGTCTCATGCCCGGAAAGCGGTTTAGGACTCTTCTCGCTCCTTATAACACAGCTTAATGTGGTTTATATTAGCGACAGCGTGCGGCATCCCTCGGGGCTCCGGCTCCTCTCCCTTCCCTAGAGCGGGACCCCCAGGACTGCGGCCCGTGCCCGGCTCTGAGCCCATCTCCCGCCGGGGGCTCCCTGGCGGCCGCAGCCCCCCGTGCCCCGGCTCGGGGCCGGCCCTCCCGCGGCTCTCTGCCGCTCCACAGCGTCTCCCACAAAGGGAGTGGGCGGCCCCGGAGGCGCCCGGGCGGAGCGGCCCCCGCCGCCGAGGGAGGAGGAAGGACTTGAGGCAAGTGGGGGAGGGCGGCTGCAAAACGTGGAGATGGGGGAAGAGAACAGGGAGAAAGGAGATGGGGGAGGCCGTCGGGAAGCGTGCGGTCGGCACTGCCGGACCCCAGCCCTCCTGCCTTCGCAGCCCGGCACAGCCCCCGCCCCGGCTGTGCCCGGCGGGGACGGGGCCGCTCTGCCGACGCTGCCGCAGCCCCGCGGGGGCGAGAGGCTGCCACGGGCTGCACACCAACCCCTCAGGCACTTCGCATTGCGCTGCTCACCCCGCACCCCCGTCCTGCGCTCACCTCGGGGCTGGCCCTGCCCCGGCACCCACAACAGCCAAGTGGCCGCCAGCAGTGCCAGCAGCAGCCGCCGCCCGCCGCTGCCCATCGCTGATGCCGCCGCTGCAGGGACGCTGCCCGCCCCGCCGAGCCCGCCCGCCTTATATGTGCTGCCCCGCCGCCCCCGGCCCGCCCCGCCCCGCACCACCGGGGGCTCGCTGGCACAGCCCCCCTTCGCACACACCCCTCCTCACACACACACACGAGCACACACGCTTTTCACACACACAGTCCCCCCTCCTCACGCACACACACTCTCCCCTGCTCACACGCTCAGGGACTCCGCACCGAGCGTGTCCGGCCCCGCAAAAGCGGCCCCGAAGCACTTGCGGTCCCGGCTGCATCTTGCGGGTGATGCGCGGGGTGCGGCGAGCCCGAGCACCGTGCCTGAAAAGTTCTGGAAAGCCGCAGTTATTGAACTGAGGGATTTTGCAAGGAAGAGCAGGAAGGGAAAGGTGTGTGTGTGAGAAATAACAAGGTGAAAAAGTGTGGGAAGGGAGAAAGCACCGCTAAGCTAATTCAACATACAGCTTTTCTATACGGCTGACATCCTCACGTGTTAAAAATAAATAATTAAATAATTAATTAAATAAATAAAAATCTGTTAAGGCTTTCCTTATAAATTTGTCACCCCCACCTTCGAAATTTCGTTCCCGTGCTGATAAGTTTTTCAGCCCCTGTTCAGCACAACCACAGCAAATCAGCCATGTTTGTAAATTAAATAAGTCCTCTCCTCAGCTGCTAAATTGAGGTTCATTACTTTTTGTCCCATAGGAAATCTTTGCAGCTTTCTAATAATCAGCTACCATATGAAACTAGCATATAAAACATAGCAAAAAGGTTATAGGGATTTCTCAAGATAGACACATTTATTCAGTGCTTCAGGAAAGTTCATCTCTATCAGGCTTTACTGCTTGAAGGTTTGTCAGGTCACAGAGCTCATATCTACAATACTCCTTAATGAGTATTTCAAGGAAAGTGCAGTAGGGAACACTTTCCTGGGAAAAGAGCTCTATGCCAAAAATTGGTTAAGGTAGGGGAATTTAAGTTGTCTCTCAAACATGAATTCCCTCTTTTTTAAGGAAAAAAAAAAAAGTAATCTTGTTTAAAAAATTCTGTTTATTTTTTAGGAAAACTTTGTGCTCCTCTCTATGGTATTGCATCAAAAACTGTATTTCAAAATACAAAAACTTGTGTGAGTTGCATGAGCACAGTTAGGCTGCAACTCTTCAATTTGTGGGCAGCTCTTTGTAGAGTTTGGACTTCAGCTTGGTTGGCTGGAGATTTTTTTATTGATTAAGGAAGTCAGGGAAATTGGGAAACTCAGGAAAATAATAGTGAGTTACATATTTTACATAAAAGCGATTTCTTATCATATAACTCAGAGTTATGAGTTATACTTGAGAAAGTATAGCAATGTTTATATTCAAAACATAGACAAAAAGAAATATCTATGGGTCAAGGAGATATAAAATGAAAAAATTCTGCCATAAAACCTTATCAAAGGCCTTCAAGCCTGCAAATAAATAACACTTCACATCTGTCCCTTCCAAAAGATCCATTCTTTGCTTACACCAGGAACTTCTTAAATTTCAGGACAGGCAAGGAGGAGCAAAGCAAAACATCTGTGGAGAGAAAAGTCAACAAATTTCGAGAGCCAAAGTGTCATTTGTTCTAAAATCATAGAGGTCAGGTTAAGGAATCCTCTCTGCAGGATCATAAGTACCAGTTGGGAGCCAAGTACAAAGGAAAGGCAAAGAGGGAGCATCTGCACAACATAAAATCTGCCTGTTTGCAGCCTTATGATCAGTTTAACCATTTCTTCAAGTAACAGAAGAAGAAGCTGAAGAGTACTATCTTGCAACCAGGCAATGATAAATGCCAGTTTATGATTACATGTATTTATCCTCATCAGAATATTACACAAGAGCTAGGAAATGTAAATTGAGATCCCTCTCTGGACTTTATCATCTGACTTGATTATTATAGTTTAACTAAACATCTGTATACAACTAAAAAAATTTTCATTGAATTAGTTTGTGGGAGGACATCGCTGTTGTTCAGCACCCATTATAATAATTTCCTAAGAAAACAGATTCTTCTCAAATTTCTTTTCAGTATGTACATTCTTGGAGAAGAGGATTACTGTGTTTTTTTATTGTTCCTTTCCCCCAGTTCATTGCTGGTACTGCAAAGTACCAGGCAATCAGAATGATCCTCGTTTCAAGGCACGGCACCACTAATATAATTTTTTCCTAACATAGGTTTCTAATGAGCTTTCAATGATTTTGAAGACAGATGAGAATCTCAGCTCCTTAAGCAAGTCTAATTTTATGTTTACCCCAACTAAGGGCATCAGGTATTGCAAGGAGAAGATCAGAAATTTCTTAGTCTTTGACAAACCGACCCAATGAGAAAATGGAATGCCGTGGTACAGGTAAGACCATGAATGAGTGAAGAAATATGCACAAGAATGAAAGCATTTTGGAGCACTTTTGTGCATGTTTATACATTCCCCAGAAACCATCTGCACAAACTGAAACTCTGAATGCTACTATATAATATATGCATAACACAGCTAGTAGAGCTACACTTTCAAATAGTACAGGAAACATCTATATTAAAAAAAAAAATAAACTGCTGCTGTTCCAGCTTCACTTGAAAGAAAGACAGAGATTGCACAAACTTTAGGAATGGTAATATCTGAACTTACTGGTCCTGCTAATTGAAATGTACGACAAAAAAAATAAGCAAACAGATTTGAAAGGTAAGACAAAATCTGTAAATACCCAGAAAAATACTCAGAGATGTGGTTACAGGGAATTTCTTAAAATCTTGGTTTTTATCTCATCTATTTTCATTAATTACATTTGTCTTAAGGACTGAGTGTTTCAGTTGCAAAGGAATAGAAAATCCTAATAGTTAGGATGATGTAGCATAAAGTGGATATGTTAATCCAACCGTCCACAAATAACAAACTATGGGCATAAACATGGCCGTCAGCAAAAGCAGAGGTTTGTGAGAGTTCAAAACAGAGAAACCCCAAATACAGAGTCTGAATAGAACCATTCTGCTATCCTGCACCTAAGTAAACTCCAAGAGAACACCAACCATGTTTTTTCAGCTTTTGTCTGTGTTGCTGTGCTAAAGGCAGAGCTATTGTGTTAATGGCAGGTTCCCTTCAGGCCCCTCAGGAGCATGAGGTCACCTCCTGACCCCAGAGGGCAGCGGGGGCACTCGTAGCTGTCAGCGGTGATGTGCTTTTCCTCATCCATAGCATTTAATAACTTGCATATCCCACCATCCCACCTTACCACTCCTAACACATTTAGGGACATTTCTACACTGTGAACACCACTGATGCAGCAGCTGCTGGAACTGGGGTATGGGAATTCGGAATCATTTCCAGAAGGAGGTATACTGTTAAAACCAGCTGATAAACACACATGGAGCTACATTGAATGGCTAACTAAGATTTTTATCTGCAGCTGTACTGTACAACAAAGCATTTCTAATTTTTGTTGGGCTTTTTGCACATACTTGTAATCCATTCTGCCTCTCTGCCTCATTATCTTATAAGCACCTCCCGAGTGTTCTGAAAAAGCATTTTGGAAATTATTTTCACTTGTAATCGGAGGTAAAAACAATACAATAAACTGCCTGTCTGCTGCTAATATAAACATTCAGTCGCTACTAAAAGCTGGTTTAGATAACTCTTCAGCTGTTCTGCAGAACTCTTCAAGTATTTTTCTCCCTCCCTCAGAGAAGGATGTCCAGAGGTTAATAAATCTGAGCTGTGACAGACTAAAGAGACGAGTAAATTCAAAGCAAAAAGCTCTTCACAGCACACCCTGCCCACAACTTCCTCTCAACAGAGACACTACCTCAGCAACTTGACAGGCTGGAAGTGCAACCCAATAAAGAGATGTAGGCCAAGACATCTCTCAGGTTCCTTCCAGTATTCCTCAGCTGGTAGCCTGACACTCTGCTTCAGCAGCAAAAGTCTTTGCCCTTTCTATTCCTGAAAGTAATTTCAATCTGTAATTTGAAATCCATGTTACTTGGCTCTGAGATGACAAAGGCTTCCATGAGGATTCAAGAAAAACTACTGTTTCAGAGGAATGTAGTAAACAGCTGCTCCAGGAGCCTGCACAGAGCTGGCACAGGCCAATAGAAGAGGTACAAGCAAATTGAGTGCCTCCTACCTAGCCAGAAAAGGCCCCAGCTCTCTACAAGAGCAAGACTTGCCTGCTTCATGGTACAAGCTTCATTGACTTCAGGAGTTGGCTGGACTGAAGTGCTCACCAGAGAGCAGGGCTGGCTTTGGAGAAAAGCAGAAGCTCCAGGACAGTGTGGATGCTGCAAAGGGGGGAGCAGAACAGAACAGGAAACTGCGTAAATTCATACTTCAACCAAAATTGCCATAACACAGAGGTTTTTTTAAAGCTTGGGCTATCACCCAAGCCTGGTACATGGCCCCACGTTCATGCACCTCCATGTCCTGACACCACCTAGGGTTGCTGGTACCCTTGTACCCTGGTCCAGCTGTCCAGGGGCTGTGAACACTCAGTCACACCCTCCCATTACCAGCCATAATCTGTCCCAGGAGCTAAGGCAGAGGGTCCAGCCACCTCTTGTCAGGCTGCTCAAAAGGTACCGAGGTCTGCAGCAAAGAGGTCCAAAGCCCTGCCAAGAAGGTGATGTGGGCAGGAATTAGAAGAGCACAGAAACATCATTACAGACTGGTTGTGCAGCATCCTTCCCCAATTTAAATAAAAAAGGCACAACAGCTAATAGCGTAATAAAAGTGCTTTAATAGTAAGATACTAATAAGAAGAGGAATATAGACTGTAATTCCTAGACCTCTTCATCCTGGGAACCCTGCTTCGATAGAACATTGGATAGACCCAATGAAAGCAGTGCAGTTCTCAGACTCCCTGTTTTGAAGTTAAATACAGAACTATTTTATTATATTGAGGTACATCACATGCCTGTATTGTGCCTAGACATACATGCCTGACTCTAGAGACGCTGCTTGTTCTCTGGGCTCTTCAGGGATACCAAAGCAGGAGATGCAGGTAGCAAGAGATGACTAGTAGGTTGGAGTTTGTGGATAATTTTTGCTTCCTTATTATTTTGCAAAAATTATTAAATAGGAGTTAATCATACTCTCTAATCTTTCCTTCAGTGAATTTGCATTTCTTTTCAAGTGTAGTCAGGTATGCAGTTGGGAAAAGATCTGTAGGACACCAGTGTTGTTCTGGTGGTTGATCTTTTACCAGCAAGGTTTTCCTGCTCAGAGAATACACCTGCCCATGCAAAAAATCTGTGTCAAAAGATCTTGGTGTGAGATTAGCAATGATTCATTACCTTCTTTGGTAGATTATATAGAGGTAATGCAAGAAACAAGACTTCAAGAAGGCATAAGATGAAAGCCAAGAGTTTAAGTATGTGACCTTAGTACAACTTGTGGAACAATGAACATCTACAGTTGTCTTCTGCAGTTTTTAAAATTAAGTAATTTATTTATACAGTTAAACATGAATTTGATGTCAGCTTTAAGTTTCTGTTATAGAAATTTGCCATAGAATCAAATTCAAGAGGCAATTTAACTTTATTAATGTGGGAGGAAATGTGAGCATAATGTGAGCTATTTTTTAACCTTAACTGCCATTCCTGCTATTGCAAGAAAGTGCCTTACACCTATCTGAAAAGCCATTATTAGCAAACTGAATAATTTATCACTTCCAATTTACAAGAAATTAGCCCTGCCTTAGACTAAAGCCAGAAGCCATTAAAAAAAATAATAATTCAAAAACTTAGGTTCCTAATTTGAGGAACAGTAGGAGTGTCCTAATGTGTGGTTCAGAGAGCATTATTTTAAGCCAGAACCAACTTTTCCTGTCTATAAAAGCAGGTGTCTGTGCTTTGCTGATACCTTATGGGCACCCTTACATATATTTCAACTGAATTTTCTCAAGTGGATAAAAGCAGGAAATTGTGATATGGGAATCTCTGTGCTTCAACTTTTTAAGGCTGTTCAGAGACATCCTCTACTATTCAAACATTGCCGTTAATATATTGAATGGAAACAGAGTTACATTTTGTCTTTAAAATGAACTCTGCATTATTTGAAGTGTATGAGTTTTGAATTACATACTCTTACATTTAACTAACTACAGGTAGTTACGGGATCCATTTTTAAGTTGTATTGAAAGAATAACCTGACTTGGAAAACAGGGGAAATCAGATGCCTTATTATTCATAACTAAATAAATATAGCAAAAAGACAAAAAAAAAAACCAAAAAGTTTAAAGGGCAATCTTAGGTTAATTCCTGCCAAGTGAAATTGCACTGAGTAGAACTTATTTTCAGATTCCCTTTCTACCTACAGAGCTATCCACAGTGCAAAGCCTGTGCTAATGCTGCTGAAGCTGGCAGTAGTGTTTGCTGTCTCTTTTGTGCTGTGTAAACAAAGGCTCATCAGTGAAGAAGCAGACTAACAGTTTTTAATATCTAGTGAGGTATCAGCTCCACTTTAAAAAGAGTGATAATTAAGGTACTGGAAATGTTTAGAATCTGAATTGCATAGCGAAAAGAGGGTGTCTCAGTTTCTTCCTAAATGTTATGCACATGATGGATGGATCGTCAGGCTGTATTTACTAAGGTAACTGTTTCTGTGTAAATTCCAGTGCTAATTAGAAGTTTGTTTTGGAGAACAAGACACAAAGCCAATCAGTTTGATGAGCTGAGAGATTAGAAGCTGAGCTCACTAGCTGTCTTTGACTTCAATCAAGAAATGCTTGTGTTTAAACAAATGAAAACATTATCAAACTTTAGTCAATGATGATTTTCAGTGACACTGCAGTGCTGGATTTACTATTCTTGGATTCCTCCCTGTACATTTCTGGTGCCCTGCAGTGAGCAGGCAAAGGTACTGTCCTGTGAGAGGTAATTAAAATCCACCCCCATCTGCAAAAACTTTCTTCTTTTTCCCCTTTCCCCTGCACTGCTCTGCAGTCCAAGGTGACCTCACCACAGGTACTCCCAGGAATGTGCAAATCTCTGGTATGAGGCTCCATCAGCCTGAAGATAATGTTTGTATATCTCATCTTGAGCTGCCCACAAAGCCATCATTTTCTCTTTTTTTTTCTCAGCTTTCCTCATGTGTAAAAGCAAGAAAAAAAACCCTGATCGGTATCTCAAGCACAATGAAACCAAAAAAGCATTTTCTTTCCCCCCCCCCTTTTTTTATCCCTTTAGAGTCTTTTGTAACTGCTATAAAGGAACATGAAAAAAATAGCTATTACTGCTGTAGGATTTTTTATAAAATATCAAGAGCTACAGCAGGTTGGGTGTAGTTCTGACAAAGAGTGACTGAATACAAGGCAACTATAAAATAAATATAGGTTATATAGGTCAGCATGTGGCATTTATACTGTGATTTTGGGGGAATACTTTACATTATAACATTCCCAAAGTACTCTATGATCTCTGTAAGCTGATGACACAAACATGTAAGATTGAATTAATTGCCATGACAATGAAGCCACAAATGCAAGAGCCTACAGGAAAAAAACCCTCAAACTTTAAATCCCAAACCAGGTGTCTAACATGTAGGCTATGAACTTCCCAATGAGGTTGGGTTGATGTTTTTTTTTTTTTTTCGTAGAATCATAGAATCCTGTAACTGTAAAAGCTGGAAAAGACCTTTAGGATCATCAAGTCAAATCATCAACCTAGCACCACCATTGTTCACAACTGAACTACGTCTCAAGTTACATATCCATATGTTTATGTTCTGATGCTTTACAACCCATCCCATAGAAAAAAAACCGCTCCTGATAACTTCACCTCCCTTGGCAAAACTTGAGCCTATTTCCTCTTGTCCTGTCACTTGTTACCTGGGAAATGAGACTGACCTCTGCCTCACTACAGCCTCCTTTCTACACTCTGAGTATTTATCAGAGAGTGATAAGGTTCCCCCTGAGTCCCCTTCTCTTCCAGACTAAAGCACTCCAGCTCCCTCAACTGCTCCTCACAGAACTTGTGCTCCATGGCTCTTTACAAGCTCAGTTGCCCTTCATTCTCTGGACTTGCTCCAGAGCCTCGATGTTTTTCTTGTAGTGGGGGGGGTCCAGAAGTAAACACATCTATCTTTTTCTTTATGGGAAAATCAGATGCCTTACTAATTAACAAATAAATTATGGGCAAAAATAATCAAGTTTATGGGGAAATATTATTTAAAGTATTGAAGATTTTGCACTGGTTCAATTTTCAGACCCTGACAATTTATTTGTGATGAGGCTGTGCTCAGTGCATTATGTTCTTACAGGATATTAAATTGGGTTCTTAATCAAATTTTTAGTACACTAATACAAAGATACATATAATTTTAAAAGTGGAGAAGTATTTAAAGCATATTAAAGGGTAAAAGATTGTAATAAAACATAATTCTTTAAACGAAGAAATATAAACTACTATTAATTAATTTAATGTAGTTTCACTTTTAAGACCTGCGAAGATCTTGCTACATAGACAAAGCTTCAGTAAGCTCCAAGTTTCTGATTTTATTCTGCAGCATTTAAGGCAGCCACAGGATGGCACTGTAAAACTGCAAGTCAAAACCTCGAACTCCTTTCCGGATAACACCCACTTCAATGTGCTAATTGAAATCAATGCAACCAGTTTGCAGATCCCACCAGCTTATTATTGAATGGCAATTTTTTTTTTTTTTTTTTTAAATTTTCAACACCTTTCCGAGGCAAATCAACACCCCCAGGTTCAGGGTCTCACAGACCCTGCTGCTGTCACTGCAGGTGAGTCCTGGTGCTGGTGGTACCTGGCAAGAGGCTGGACAGCTCTGGATGCTTCAGGCACGCAAAACAGCCACTCAGATGGAAAAAAATTATGAGACAGGCTGTCTGTAGGGGAGCTTTTCTATTCCTAAACGGTTTAAAATTGGCTTATTTTATAAAGCGTGAGTTTTATGCATTAATTTTTCAACAGCCTGATGTAATTTATTAGCTGTGTGATTGTCCTCATCATGCATATAGAGCCCAAGGATTGACATTATTTGGCTTATTTCACACACTGTTCCCCTGATAATATTTCTGAAAGAAGCAGAGTCCAGAGAAGGTTGCAAAAGTGTGGGTTGGGTAGGGGTGTGGGTGCTGGAGTTGATGTGCAATGTTGAAAATTATTGTGAGTACAATGGCTGCTTCCTGGCTGTAGCATTTTACTACATTTAACTACATAATATCTATCTTTTGCTTCATCTAAATTCCAAACTACCCTCATCCCTTTGAAACTTTCATGGAGGCTTTTATTCCTTAGAATTTTCTGATATTGGGCTCCTCCTGGTACCATACTGAACTAGCTTATTTGCATTTGAAAAGTAGGACACCTTCAAAGTTCATGGGTTTAATTGCTTTGCCAAGGTAATGGGTTTAACTTTTATATATTTTGTGTAATATGGTGTAATACTGACAAAATAATAAATTCCACATCCCATCCTGAAGCAAATCTCTCATTAAAGTCAGTTTGAACTTTACCACAAAAAAAAAATAAAATAAAATTGAATAACTGAGCCTGGAATTCAGAAATACCACATGCCAGACATTGCAGCAGCAACTGCAGCAAAGCTAACAAAACCCAAAGAATTCAATGGAGATCAAATCGTTTGCTAGCAGTAAATAATTAATAGGCAATTGTTTCTAAGAAAAATATTATCTAGGGAAGCTAATAGCTGTTCAGTTTAAATTATTATTTTTTTTCCCTCTAACATGTATTTTTAAACACTTGTCTTTAAAATCAAGTTAATTTTTGTGCCCATGTGAATTTGCTACACATTGTGACAGAGCCTTTCCAAGAATATCTGAAACATAGCAGCCATCATGACAATTTTCAATAAATCATTCCTGGCTGGGAGTCTCAGAGGAAGAGAAACTAAATGATGATTGAATTATCCTTCTATCTCTAAAAGCGATCTTTCTGAATCAGGACTGAGGCACTGTGAGGAAATGGGTTTGGAGCACTAATATTTCTGCTATCATGATTCCCCCTGTTCTCTGAAGAGCCAATGTACCAAATTTCTACTTTACAGATGAGATTTCACAGCACAGAGTTATAAAATGGCCAGTGACTCAATGAAGAGATTGAGGTACAGGACAGTGGCAGTGATACACCACGGAACTCCTCTTGCAGAAATGCTGGAGATGCAGGAATGCACCCAGTTTGATACCAAAGGCAGTGTGATCTGCATACAGGGCACATAAGCTGCGAGTTACATGGCTAAAACAAGACTAATACCTCCAAAATAAAAGGTCCAGGTCACAAGTACCCGATGGCTCTGCCCCAGCTTCCAGCTTCCCGACCATGTCTGTGCCACCAGGCAGAGCGTGTCTGTGCTGCTTTCTCTCTCTCTCTGGCCAGGCTTTGCCATCTTCACCCCCAGAGGCAGAGGAGAAAGAGGCATCTGTAATCAGGGTGTGATTTAAAGGCAGGCCAGATGCTGCCTATGGAGCAAGTGTGCCTCTCTCTGGCCAGAGCTGAACACTTTTCATCCACAGAGAGATGAACATCTTATTTCTGTGGCAACTCCTGTTTTGCAAACACCAAAGTATGTATGTGCCATGGCTTTTTAGCTTTTCCAGAAAAGCTGTGAGGCTGTGCTTCCTAGGCAGTCCCAGTCCACCTAGAAGATCAAGTAACACAGCCAGAACCAGTGGTGGGCCATGCTGTAATCCACCTAGCAATATCAAAGATCTCAGTTTCAAAATCTCTCTGAACAAGACAAAATTAAAAGAGGCTTCAAGTCTCATTTTTTTGTAATCTGAATACAAGCACAGTTCAAGTATTTAGTGAAAACAAACAATATTGGCATAATATCATCATCATTTAATCACATCATCAGTTGAGACAATCAATCCTGAATTGAACATATATTTTGGTATATTTAAGCACCTATTCTTATATAATTGATGAAGTATTTCTATGCTCCTCTACACTCTACTAGGATGCTCAGTGGTTTAGAGAGAAGAAATCTCACAAAGGAATCTTGCAATCACAAGCCTTACACAAAGCCTGACTCCTATACTCCAATGTCCCCTGCATATTCCTTAAAAGCCTTTGAATTAATAACTTAAATATTTATACAGCTATTTGTTTTCCTAGCTTCTGTCAGGAACTAATGGGCTTTCCATTAATAAATTATATGATGTACATTTAATAACTTCAGTAGTGCTTGCAAATCTCTGTTCAATGAAGACGCAGAGACTTGCACAGATGTGTCCTATGTCATGTGTCTTACCTGCCACAACAACTGAACAAATCTAATGGATTTTGTACAGTTACTTGCTGCTAAAATGCCAATAAAATTTTATATTAAATGAAATTATCTGTTCAGGCATAGTATTCCATTAATCAGTAGACAGAATTCTTTCTAGCTTCAGAAAAAGGAAGGGATGCAGGGATGTGATTGCAAGAGTCTATAAGTAAGCCTCCCCCCATTTTTGACTTTCAGGTAAGTATGAATGTTTAAGATGCAAAGCCAGAGGGTGATATTCCAGATAAAAACTAATAGGTGTTACTTCCAAAATAAACAGCATTGACTGACATTGATTCTGAGTTTGACCTGTTGTTTAGAAAATATTTTGTCTGGTTAATGCCCCAAAATACAAAATAGCTTTACACATCCACAATTATCTAAATACAATGGATTGCATATAAAATTTAATTTTACATATATAAAATGTACATAGAACACATAATATTAACATAGTTTTAAGAATTTTAATTCTTAAATTTAAGAATTTAATTAAATTTTAAGAAATTTAATTCTTAAATTTAAGAATTTAAGAATTAAGAATTTAAGAATTTATCCAATATATTGGATATATATAAATATAAAATTATATTGGAAATACATCTCTATAGCATATGAAAATAGTGGCCACCTATAAAGAGATAAAGGTTTAGTTAAGCAGGTCCTGCCTTTCATAAACTCATGCTGGCTGGGCTTGATCCACGGTTGGCCTGTGTATGCCACATGATGCCACTCAAATGTATTGCTCTGTATTTTTCCCTGGCACTGAGGTCAGACTGTCAGGCTTGTACTTTCCCAGATCCTCCTTCCAGCCTGTCTTGTAGATGGGGTTACCCCTTGTCAGTGTGGATCTCCCAAGAATAGAGGGATTTATATCACATGTGTTTTTAATGTCTGAAGTAAAGCTCATCTGTCAGCACTTGTGTTAGAAGACCCCAAATTGCCTAAATGTTTCAGGAAGAAAGTTTTCATCAGGGAACACCCTTGCTCTCAGGTCAAGAACAGGAACAGGAACAGGAACAGGGCAGGAACTGGAGCCCTGCTATTTCAAATGTGGTGATGCCAAAGCTTACACCTGAGGTGAGCTCTGTAGTGGAAACTGTGCTCACTGGTGTCTTGACAAGGATTCACTATAGAGCACATAAGGAGGAGGAGGCTAGGGGTTAGTGCTGAAGTACGTTGCCTAATTATTTTTCTTTTATTTTAAAAAAAGTTGCAATAGAAAAACTTAATACTTCCTCCAAGCTGTACGTATAGTGTTTTAAGAAATGTAGACCTTTTTACACCAGGGAATACAACGCAAGTTCCAGAAGCTGGTTGGGAAAAAACTGTTTCTGTAGCACTGTTGGTCACTGCTGGACCATTCTCTGGTAAAAACATGGAAGGTGTAGGGTAGGCTGTCCTAATAAGAGCAAAGCAGGAAACCAAGTATGCCAGGAATGCCAAGTATACCAGGCTATGAAATAGGAGAGAGACTGTTGGACTATCACAGCTGATGTTCTCACAAATCAGTGGTGCAGAGCTGTGCTTGCTACATAGAAACAGAATCTCTTACAAAATCAGCTAACATTTTTGCAGCAGATGTTATATGCTGTGCATGTCAACTCAAGATGACAGTCTCCTAAAATGCTTTCCAGCAATTGCCTGGATAGTTCAATAAATTATCTGGATACCATTTCTGCAAGGATGTCGTGGCTGTATATTGCTGCTAATGGGGAAATCGCCATAATTTATGACTTCTACCTTTACAGCATATTTTTTCTTTCAAAACACTTATTTGAAAACTAAAAAAACCAAACATGTAAGCATTATGGTAATAGCCAGGAATTTTTCATGAGATTTACAGGGCACAGTTTGAATTGGCATTAATAACATCTCTAACTAGTTAATTAATGTGTTTCCCAGGAGATTGATCCAGCAGCAATTATCAATATCAACACAATACACCATGTGCAGTGCTTTCCTTTACCCATGTTTACAATTGTACACATTGTTTTGCTAATTAGAAGGAAGTTCTTCTGGCATTTGAGTCTTTTTGTATGAGGCCTTGATGGTGCACACTCCTCTCAGACCTGTCTTCAGCACCAAATGCCTCAGAGGAAGGCAAATGTGCATCAAATTGGTGATTCCTTAGTTTGCCCTCCAGCTTACAGGTTCCGAATCCTCAGCACCCACAGCTGGCTCAGTTCCTGGGGCCTGAGATGTATTCTAGTGGCTTTGATAAGAGCCAACAGGTGAAATCCTCCCCACAAAAGACCTACTTAATTCTCAAGTCTGTATACTGCTCTATCCAAATCTGTGCCATCTTTTTTGTGCCGCGCCTACCTGCATGCTTCTTTCTTCCTGAGCTTCTCTCAGGGTTAGCAATTTACAACAGCTTTGAGCAGCAAACCCCAACTCTCTCTGTTTAAATGCTGATTCAGAGCAATTATTGCTCTTGTGTGAATGTAATTTAAGGGGTAATCATGCAGCTTGCTGCTGCTTACATTCACCTTCTCCTTCTTGTTTAGGAAGCAGGCTTGTTCAGCACAAACATTCATACAACTCATATAGGAGAGGGCATATCCTTGACTTATCATCATCTGTGATTCTTTTCACTTGACAGGTTGAAAAATGTGTACACCTATTTTCTCTGATGGTTCCCTTATCACCGTGGGCCTTCCTGAGGCTAAATCTGCTCAACCATTCAATTTTGATTCTGGAAGCAATGTTAAGGCCATTAGCTGTGTCCACATAAGGATGCTGTTATAAAACTTGACATGCTTATTAATCATAAATTCAGCAGACATTCTGCTTCAATCTTTCTGGGGTCTGCTTATGCTTCATTTATGATGTAAAATGAGGGTTTGGAGGGAAGGTGGTGTATTTTTAGATCAGTATTTATGTCAGGTAGCAGACAGTGTTTGGTATTTCCATATCGCTTTCCACCCAAGGAAATGCACTTAGCTCTTTCCCACTTGTATTGCACATAGTTTGCTCTGGAGTGAGAGAGTGAAAAAGTGCAGTTAGAGAAGTTCAAGAACAGGTGGCTTCAGACAAATGTTCACTCTGCCTTATCAGTGGGGGACTAGCACCATCCCTTTGCCACCATATATCACCATTTATTACTTCTGTATCATGATATCATCATTTGAGGGGGCGATAAAAACATCATATTAGAATCACTTTCCTTGCTGCTGAATTCCACTAGTGGCTTTTAAAGTGAAGCTGCCAAAATCTATATTCCTGAAATGGTACTTGTCTAAACCCATAGAACACCAGTGGTTTCCAGATTGCTAGTTAAATACATCTCACAACAATAATTTTTGGATTGCCAAACCGACTCAATTAAGACATTTGTAAAACATTGTATATTCAGCCTGGACTCATGAAATGGCTTAGCAAAGATCATCAGCCTTGGAAAACTAGAATGCATTTCCATGGAAGAGGGAAGGAAATAGACTGTAACCTTCTGCCAGCATCTGCCAGCACATTGTTATGAGGCCACCAGCCCAGGTCATAGCTGCACTCAGCCCTGGCTACAGATAAGATTTCTTGTCACTTGGAAAACAGCTGTCTGCAACTCTGTTATAATTGCATTTTCCTCTAATTGCCTACATTTGTTCAAATCCGATAAACTAAAAGTGAAATGCTGTGAGGCAGAAAATGTGGAGATCAGCACCAAAGATAATATGAATGCAGTGGCCTGTGAACCAAGGCTCTGAATTTTGCACAAGTAGGGGAGTTGAAGTCAGCAGAAGAAGAGATCAGATTTAAGACCACAATATGGGAAGAGACAATATGGGTCACCACATCTAGTCTCCAATTTCACAGGCAACCATATGTAGAATTACTTTCATCAGTTTATTGAGTTCTGTGTGTAGAAAATTTTAATGACCAGTGCACAGGCTGACACTTTTGTTTCAAATCCTCTGCAAATATTTCTTGTCATCTTCCCTCCAGGGAAGGTCCAGGAAAGTATGATTAAAAATAAAATACTCCAACTTCTTGCCATGCTTAGTGCAATCCAACCTCCTATTTTAATTTCATTTTTAAATGACATTTGCATTCCTTTCAAGCCACACATCATTTTCCACCTTTTTGAAGAAGTTTGCCTTGTTGTTAGCTGACCTGGCCTCACATCAGAGCATCAGTGCTCCCCTTCCACTTACCTCCACAGCTGCCAAATGTGCTGTCGTTCCACCTCAGGTGGAATCATTAACTACAATACCCTGTCTTCTCACAGTCCAATAAGTGCTGAAACCCTGTGGTCGTACACCACAATTAATCTCTTCTGATGTTCAGGTACAGAGGAGATTCGTGTTTGATTCTCTCTATTGGGAAGTTGCTCATTAGAGGTTGTAAAATAACAGAGATGGCAATTATGGGTGGGCTTTTCTTTTCCTTTTTCCTTTTGCCTGTACTTGGGCTTGAAGATCATACTTTTCCCTTTGATTTGCTCTGTTTTATTACTTTTAAGGTATTTTTTTTTATGCAAGTTGCTTTTCATGTGCTTTTTTCACATACCAAGCTATATCTTCTGCCTCCAGGCTGTGCTCTGTGTGATGTCCTCAGCATCCCTTACCTGCAACTGGGCTCAGATCTCACCAGCTTTTGTTTGACCATACAGTGACCTGTATTATTTCATAGAATTTCAAGTATCGCTGTCATATTAATAATACCTAGATGCATTGCTTTACTGATTGCTTGAGAAATTTTATTTGTTCACTGCAGCCCTTTGAGCTGGGCATACAATATGTTTCCTTAAGTCAGAGCTTGGAAATTTAAAAGTCAAGCTATTAATCGTCAACATTGAGTCTTCAAATGTCTAGAGGGATGTCTGCCCTTTCATTTGATAATGTCTCTGAAAAATCCCAAACTGACACACTGGTATGTGTTTTAGGTAGTTCTAATTAGATTCTGTTTTATCATTTATCAGGCATATCAAGGTAAATGCAGAGTTTCTTCTTATATCAGTAAAATTTGTGTAAGAGTCATGGATCTGGGATTAAGGCTCCACAACAGCTTTGACTGAATTATTTCCTAAGTTCTTTTTTGCAATCATTATTGTAATAGACTCTGGATGGAAATACCTAAATCCCTTCACACTGGGTCCCATTGATTTACAGTACGGATTTACCAAATTTCATGAGGACCAAGATAAAAAGAGCTTGTGCTTTCAACTGGAGAAGTATGCGTTTATTTTATACACTAAGCCAGGCACAGAGACCTGGATCACTTTGTGTTTCATTGTATTTCTAAAATAAGTTTTCAACTCCCCCCTGGGTTTTTCCAGCATTTTCAAATACACCTAAACGATTAAAATAAAAATGAGGGTATTGGTACAGCAGCAATGAACTTTGCAATAGCTAACATTGAGTCACCTGGTCTTTACTGTGGCATGCAAAATCTCATGGAGCCAGAACAGAGGCGCACTGACATTAACAATGCCTGGACAGAATTGCTGATTTTAAACATTCTGTTAAAATCAGCATGTTGGCAGATTGAGCAGGCAGAATCTTAAAGACTATTACTAGATAATGCTGAACAAATGGTCTTGCTTAAGTCCCATCTGTCTCTGAACTGCAGGTACCACAAGTAGGACCCCATGGAAATGCCTCTCTTCTCATGGGACCCTCAGAATTATCTCTGCCCTCTATTTTCAGAACACAAGTTGGATTTTCATATTCCTGAAAACTAGGCAACTGCAATGACCCATTAAATGTAGAATACTAAAACAGTCTTTGGAGGAGGGGCTGGGAGTTTTGCCAGCAGCCCATAGAGCTTATTTTTGGACTCTCGATACATATGGATGATCTTGCTAATCTTGAGCAACAGCTTCACAAGTGGTGGGGGCACTTCCCTTATTCCACAGTGACACATAACCCCCGGGCACAAGGTGCTTCAGAAATTTGGGTCTTGTGCACCACAGGCAGCTGGAATTAATCTTCTCCAGCCACTGAAATAAATCTGGAAGGACTTGAGGGGAGAGGCAGGGAGAGGGAGGAAGGCAGGAGGGAAGGCAGGAGGGAAGGAAGGAAGGAAGGCAGGAAGGCAGGCAGGCAGGCAGGCAGGCAGGAAGGAAGGTGTTCTGCCTGAAGGCCAACCATGTAGGCATGTGATGGAGAGTTAGATGATCTATTTCTGTGAGACAGGCCGAGAAACATCTCTTACTATATCAGATTATATTTAGGCAAGGAGGCCATGAGAGTCTCTCTTCTGCTTTCCAAGAACTGTTGTTTTCTTATCATGCATCCAAAATGTAGGAAAATGACCTTCAAGAGCTCAGTGAAAAAGAGTACCTGTGGCAGAGATCATGTGGCAGCAGTTACAGTAAAAGTACTTTGTCCAGTTTGGATAATCTGTTCTTATATTTTTTCCAAATTTATTCAGAAAGCTGTGGGCTTTGAGTAGCATTTAGCAAACATCCATGTTGCTACCAGACAGGTACAGGCTATTTTACAGAAATTTATGAATGTAGATGTGACTGTTCATAAATGCATAATTTTCAAAATGAAAAATGGAGCAGCGTATGCTTTCTATATTGCAGTGGTATCCTCCGTGTAATGGCTTCAGATACATTTGTAACTGGTGTCAAATCTGTCACCACTCTAGCAGTAAGAGGAGGAAAAGGCTGAGTCATGGAGGCTGTGTGCAGATGGCTAAATAAAGCAGGACAGAGCCCTCTGTGCATTCCTGCAGGGTGGTGGTATTCCCTAGGGCATGTCTATGTGCTACACACCCCTTTTCCTGCAGAGGAGTGGACAAGGACCTAAAGAAAGCAAGTTTTGGTGGTGCCAGGGAGAACTGCTATGGGCAGCAGATGAAACAGTGCCCCAGAGTACATGGATGATGGTGCAGTGCAGGATCATGGGTTGCCTCTGTTTAATATAGAAGACAGATCAGCTTTTTGGCTTGTGTACACACAGGGAAATTGTGGCAGAAGTAGGAGGTGCCAAAACAGTCATTCATGTATTTTCTGGAATTTCAAAATACTATGGCAAGCTGTCAAAAAGGGAATAAAACTTCCTCTAATTCCATGTCATATAAGAAATGCTGCTGTCCCTGACTACCAAGAGGAGAAGCCTGACATTTCTAGACAACATACACACACAGCCCCAAATCTCTCTCTTTTACTCTTTTTAATAGGTTTAGTTCAAGTTTGTCTTCTGTCAAGAGGTCTGCAGAAAAATGAGCCCCTGCATAAGCAGTTATTCACCTCCAGGTCCAATTCTTCATGGGTCAGGCAATCCTGCAGCTCCACATGGGACCTTAATGAAACATTCCAAGAAAGCTCCAGGGACAGACAGTCATTAAAAGCTGTTAACAGCACCATAATTAAAAACAAATTAACAGGAAATCTGAAATTGCCTTAAGAATTGTTTCTGTCTTGTGTCACATCTCATAAATCTCAAATTACCATTAAAATTTTACTTAGATTTCAGAATAGCAGCAAGATCAACAAGCCACTACAAAGTAGTTAAAAACCTACAAAATTTGCTTCCTTAGCACTAAGACCAGAGGATTTCCCTGACAGTCTGAATGGCACTGGTGCTTTTAAAATCCTTTATTTACTTCAGAGGAAAGAAATAGCAAAAGAGAAGATGGTTCAGTAGCTGCAGCTGTATTTGTAATGAATATTTCTCCAGCATGGCTTGTTTTCTGCTGAACTTGAAACGAGTTAACCCTTTTTAGCCAAATCTTCTTTCCTGTCACAGAAGTATTAGGTAGTTTCTGCATCCTCATTTAAACAGGTGTTTATTATAAGATCTAGATAATGAATGAAATGAAAAATTTCTTCCAACAGAGTGTGGATTGAATTTCCCAGCATTTTAGAAATGGTTATGCTTAAAGATTTAAAGGATTTCTTCTTATATTAATACATTTGGAAAACACTGAGACAGAGGAACTATATAAGGTTTTGACTCCATAGAGAACATAAAACTTGTTTCAAAATAAATTATGAACCTATACATACATGATAATGAAATTATAGATATCTATTGTAAGCTCAGCAATTTAAAAGACAATGGCAGGATCAATTTTGCAGCAAAACAAAATTTAAACTCATTGTGTCAAAATAGCTATGGTTTCATTAAAAGCCTGATGCTATCAGATATTTCATTAAAAGTTCAAATCTTATGGAAAAATAATTATGTGATCCCAACTTTTACTTAAAACCAATACAATTAGTTCTATGGCAAGTCCTTCCTGGATGCAGAAAAAAAAACCCTAGAAATTGTATCCCAAGTGCATTCAACAGACTCAAAACCTGAAGACAAATAAAAGATCCCATAAATAATAGACTTGAAAATTCCAGATCTTTTGTGAACTCATCTACAGATTTTTTTAGGGCTGACAATCCTGATTCCTTAAGAAAAAAAAATCTAATAATTTGCATTGTCAAAGAATGTCAGAAAATATAGCTTGTCATTTTTGTCAGCTTACCAGTTTTTTATCATTGCTAATAATGCAGTTTCTTTTATTATATTAGTTAGAATACAAAATTCTTCAGAAAGTTTTAGGTTATTTTTTTCCCTTGCACACTGACATTTTTGTTTAATTAACAAAGTGATTATCACATACACTGTGTCATGTAAAGCCCACCAATTTGGGCTTCCAAACCTGCATGCATGAAATTAATTTCTGCTTTCTGCCAGTCTGTGTGGACATAGCTGAATGCTGCCTTAGAGCATTCCAAAGGAGTAGATCCATTCTCACAGCCCAGCACAGCAAGGGTCAGGGCAGGGCAGCAGGCAACCCAGTAAAAAGGGAACTGAAAAGTGTTTGAATAAAGCCAGTCCAGGACTCCAACAGAAAAGGAAATATTTCTCTTCAGAATTTTAGTTCCTGAGATGTCCAGATGAGGCCACTGTGGTTTTATTATCTCAATTTCAAGAAAAATTGAATTTGGTTACCTCAGAGTTTCCCGTCTCCACAACTGTAAGCGTACTCAATAGCCTGTTTTTCTGTTGGAGAACAAAGAATAGGAAATGGTTTCTTTTCATTTTTTGTGGGTTTTTTTGTTTTTTTATTACTGTTTTGTTTTGTTTTGTTTTGTTTCACACAGTGGTTATGACACTCACAGAGGCAGGAAGGGAACTGGACAATGAGAGCTACAGATGTGGAATTTCTTTTTTAAATCCCCTTTGCTGCTGCTTGATGTCTGGCAGGCAGTGGAGATACAGCAGGAGATGCTGTGTGGCTGGAGCAGAGCAAGCATTTCTCTTTGATAGAGATCCCCTGGTGAAGCTTTCCAGCAGCAGCCCAGCCCAGACTCTGCTGGGCTGTATCACAGGCCTGGTTTCAAATGGACAGTGTGGTGCTAAGCCAGGGAAGGATACAGAGCACTTTGGCTGAGTCACACTGTTAGGAAACGAGGATTTCTGTGGTGAGAAGCCACAGCAGGCACTGCCAAGTCCCCAGGCAGTGAACTCCAGTGTGTTTTGGAGATGGGCACAATGTTCTCATCCAAAAATATCTGGCCAGCCATGGCAGGAGGCAGTAGCTAGAGGGAGACTGTGCTTCCTTTTGTTTTGTTATGCTTTGTTACTAAAAGTGACCTGCAGAATGAGCTCACAGGTGACTATGGGGCCATGGTCACAGGTGGCAGCCCAGCCACAGGGAGCAAAGCTGGTCTCTGGCAGATTCTGGCAGATTCTCTGCAGCAGGCTCCTCATTTCAGAAGTGAGGCTAAAATAAGGGAAATGCCTAATTTTACAAATGCTCTCTAAAAAGCCTTTTCTTCCCTTTGCATTTGCCACTGCAGAAGCAAAATGCCATGTTCAAACCCGTAGATGGTCTCTGATAATAGCTGCATTTTAACAGCAGCTGGGCAGACATCCCAAAGGCAGAGCTCATCAGGGGCTCATGCTTTCATTTCTCCACCCATTTGGGATGAAGGGCCACATTTTAGGGCCCCGTCATACACAGCCCAGTCTTGCCAAAGCCACTGGGTTTCCTCTTTCCCCTGAGCACCTCCTCTGCCTGCAGCACCAGGGTTATCTCTGCCACTCTGGGTAGCATGTGGGGATGATGGTTAACAAGAACACTGAATCAGCACGGCTGCGATGGCAATTAGTATAACATTTGTTTGTAAACTGACAAATACTGGCAAAAAGTGCTTGTGAGGGAGGGCTCTGTGACTCACAGGCTGCCAGCTCACTCTAACCAGATACAACTGGCCTCAGCCTTTTTCAGGCTCACCCAGGCACTCCAGAGAATGCAATATTTCAGCCTCAGCACCAGCTGGTTTTATGCCATCAGCCTTGTTCAAACACACATTTTAATTGCGTGGCTCACTCGGCTCACCACCATCTCACACTGTGGTCCTGACTGGTGCAGGACCCCACTGGTCAGACACAACTGCAGGAATGTCCAGTCTCTACCCTCTCTTCCCAAGCAGGTGCAGCTCTGTGAGGGACCCAAAGCTCAAAGGAGACTGAGTGGTGCTTGGCAGCAGGAAGGGACTGTGGGGATTGACTCCAATGTGGTTGCTGGAGTGCTTTGGCTTCCAGCTGCAGTTTCTGCATAATCCTTTAGCATCTGAGCTAACACAAGGTTTTAAGGTGAGGATCTCTGAAATGAGATGGTAAGGGAGGGTACACTCATTACCAAATCTCTCAGAAGGCAGCAACACATCTTCATCACCATGGATTCAATGGAGAGGAAAAGCCTTGAAAGTCTTGTACTATTTGTTGCAATTTTCACACAGTTTAAATGATACCTAAAGTTTTTGCAGATCCTTTTTTTGGTCCCTTTAAGTTTAAACTTACTGCATACATATTCCTGTAGCAATACAATTCTCTTTCATCAGCAGAGCTCACTTCAGCTGTTGTTGGGTATTATTATACTGATTACTGCTTCTTTCCTCTTCCACCAGCCTTTCTATATTGGATCTAAATGTCATTTATAGTTCAAGCTATTTGACTGCTAGTCCCCCTGTACCCCAGAATAGCCCAGGAAGACATGAAAGTTCACAAGGAAGGGCACATCAAGAGGATCCATTTTCTAGAGGACAAAACAATCAGACCCCAAACATTTGGTTGATAGATGTGAAAGTAGTAGCGCAGGACATTTAGGACAGAGTAATTTGGTTAGAACTGTGTGGTATGACTGCTCACACTTGGTGCTGTGGGTAGCTACATATTATCTAACTGGGCACAAATACTACTGCAAAATGTCACTGCTGCAGTGAATTTGGCACCCTTTCTGAATAGAAAGAGGCCAATCCTCACCATAAAGGACATACAAAAGCTAGAACTTTTTGTGAACATTTTTTTTTTAACTTAGCAGAAAACAGGGACTGACATAAAAAGTCTTTATCAGTGTGTTTTTGCAGCATGCAAAATTTTTTGGTAGATTGGTAACTACCTCAGAGAAATCAGGAACCAAAATAAAAGCGATTATGAAAACATCCTTTAAATCTGAACTGAAATGATGGCTTCTTTGCTCGTTTCCTTCTTTAGCTTGCTTGTTTGTCTTTTTTGAAATTGCTCTTGCTAATTGTCCTGCAGCCATGGTATGTACCAGATAGCCAAGAAAGCTGACATGGTGAAGTTATATACAGCATCCTTGTGACCTTTTTGCAGTGAAGATACATATCTGTCCAGTAGAGCTCAGGCCAAATGACAGTGACAGCTGTCTTGTGGCATTCAGTTTGAATTGAACAGGTTTGCTCACAAGTCAGGAGCAAGTGTTTCATTACCGACTGTGCACCAAGATCAACATAAGCCCCCCAAAGTGAAACTTTCCCTCAGCAGCTATGGAAACTGTTCCGGTGGACTGAGATGCACTTCACAGGCTCCTCCTTGTCTCCTTGCTTTGACTTTCCCACCTCCTGCAGGCTGTCATCCTCTGTTAGCATTTGCATATTGCAAGGGAATAAAACCTCAGTTCTCTCAGGAGTGAACCAGAGTGTTATGGGAACTGAGCACTCAAAGAACGAGGAGCGAAGGACCATGGTTTTCCTTAGGAAAGGCCCGAAGCTGCCTGCATGGGAAGACGCCCTTCTCGCAGGGAGAGAGCCCAAGTCACTGCTGAAACGGGGATTGCGTTATGTCAGCTTGAGCCTCATAATGAAAGGGATGACCAGCACACCTGACTTCTTGTGGGGGCTGCATGAGGTGCAGAAGCTGAACCTTTCGCGCAACCAGCTGGTGGTGATTCCCCCTTCTCTGGGGAAGCTGGACAGGCTTGTAGTGCTGAACTTGGGTGGCAACTGCCTCAAGTGTCTGCCTAAGGAGATCGGGCTGCTGAGGAACCTGAAGGTCTTGTTTGTCAATATGAACTGCCTGAAAGAAGTGCCAGCAGAGCTCAGCTTGTGCAGGAAGCTGGAGGTTCTGAGCCTCTCACACAACTGCATCTCACAATTGCCTTTGAGCTTCACCGACCTGACAAGTTTGAGGAAACTGAACCTCAGTAACAACCGCTTTGTGCAAATTCCGCTCTGCATTTTCGCCCTGAGAAGCTTAGACTTCTTGCACCTAGGGTCCAACAAACTGGAAAACATCGCAGAGAGTATCCAGTACCTGGTCAATCTGCAAATCTTTATCGTGGAAAATAACAACATTCGCAGTCTGCCACGGTCTCTGTGCTACATCAGCACTCTGGAGTTACTGAACGCTGACTACAACGCCATCCAGACCCTCCCAGACGACCTGTACCTGCTGCGCCGGCTGCGCCGCATTGCCTGGAACCCCATGGACAAAGGCCTCCACATCGCCCACAACCCCTTGTCCCGGCCCCTGCCCGAGGTCGTCGAGGGGGGGCTGGATGTCCTCTTCAACTACCTCAGGGACAAAAAGGAGCACAACTGAGCTTCTGCTGAGCTTGGGATTAAGCCTGTCATCAAGACTCAGTCGCATCGGAGAGCTTTCCTGCACAGTCATTTCCACTTCATAATGCTCGGATTTCGAAGGCTGTGGATGGCTTTAGTAACAGTTGGAGGAAAGCAAGTAAAGTATGACGGTCTTGATTAAGTGTGTGAAGAGCAAGCTTTCTAGGAGCAGGCACCTCTGTAACCTTCACTGTTGTGGTACTTGGGGTTTTTTTTAGAAAAAAAATACAACCAACAAACTTGTGATAAAATATTTGCTCTTCATTTGACAGAAACAAATTAAAGCATACTGACAGACTTCCAGAAATGTGCATTTGACAGCTATTAGGCTGGAGAAATATTAATATAAGTTAGACTTTCTCTCTATGATTGCAATTGCATTTCTGCTCCTGCTCACTTCTTCATACACAGGTAAACCACGATATAAACAAACACTGCTATCTAAGTGAATCTCAAGGAAAATGTTTGCTTTTGGCACTGAATATATCCTGAGCTATATTAGCTCACCGACAATATATTACTGGTCAGTTCAATACCACTTGTTGTTTACCCTACAGCTGTGCTCTGGCCTGTATAAATTACAGGTAGAGATTGCCAGTGACGAGGCAATTTGCCAGTTCTTTGGAAGTAGATCCCAAACTTCCCCAGAGCTCCTACTTCCCCTGGTGAGACTAGCAGCCCTTCACTCGGAGCCTCCTAGGATGCTGACAGCAGTGCTTCACATCAGCTGGGAGCAGCATCTTCACAAAGCAGAGAAAGGACTGTGGCTTCTTCCCTCACACAAAAGATGGAGTTGCTCATTCCTAGGTGTACAACTGCCCTCCATTCCCTTTCCCATATCCCTGCAATCCGAGCTATGGGGTGACTTTACTCAGGAGGCAGTACATCTCCTAAAGGTGAAATATTTCTTTCAGGAAAAACAGCATCAACCCAGTCATCACCTTAAGTAAGAGCTTCAAAAACAAATAGTTATTTCTGGGATCGTCAGTATCAGCCAGTAGCATAAAAGTCAGGTCTTATGTGGTTTCTTATATTGATCTTCTGTGAATGCCCTTCATCAAACTTTTATCTGGTAATAAAGAGGCAGTATGAAAGAGCTGTTAACAATTTATGCAACTTGGGTTTTTTGTTCCCTCACACCAGTGTAAAACAGAGACAGCCCTGTTGAAATCAGCTAAGGTAAATGCTTGCAATGGCAGAGTAAGAGAGGAATGAGACTGTAATTCTTGAGCTAATTATGAGTATTCAAAGCCATTTTCAAAATGCTTACTATGTCAAATCTCAGGAATAGATTACTTTCTAAAACATAATTTGTTCAAAATTATGAAAGTCTGTGAGAGACTGATCCTAGTGAAGTTAATGGACAATGCCTGGCTGAGGGAAAGCCTCCTCAGCAGAGGTAGGAGCAGCCTGGTAACAGCAGACAATTATGTAATTCATAGGTACATGTGAATAAACACAGCACCTTTGGCCACACTGACATTATCGGTGTGGTATTGAATGCTAGCTATGAGGAGTCAGTGCTCACAGAATATTCCACCCTGGGTCTGCCTGCCCTGATATTTTACTGTGTTGGATTGTTTTGTGTAAGGTTCGTTATCTTAATTTAGATTTTCATTGTTAGGCCCAGAAATCACAGTCTCCAAATGTGAATTAAAGGACAAATCTTAAGTTTCTAGCAAACATGAAACAATTTTGAAGGGCATTTTTGATCAAGCATTAAGAAAGCAAAGCAATAAAACAAATATTTTGTGAATTTTTTTACTTAGTATGTTTCAAATGCAAATGTGTTTTATGTGTAGTTTTATATGTATTTATTTCACCCATGCAAAATTCCAACTTTTTAATGAACAATGCATATAATAAATTAATATGTGATTCCATTAGCGACAAGGAATAAAGCTGCAATTATTTTTAGAAATACCAACAGATAATTGTTGGAGGGGATTAGGACTAGATTATTAACTTTTCTAAATGCCCATTTCATATCCCTAAGTCTGGCATTCACGTAAACACTGCAATATTGCTTTGCAGGAAAATTAGATGCCTATGGCATTAATCACCTGAAAAGATTTTCCACATGTCAGTATCCAGGATTATATGACACCGGATAGCCTCTGATATGATCTGACTAGAAGAGGTATGTGCAGTAATTTACATGGAAGATATGAGGCTGGACTGCGTGTGTTCATTAGGATACCACTACAAGGGTGAGAAACAGTGAACGATCCAAGAAAATGATCTCCAGACAGGGGATTAAAAGGCAAATTTGACATAATCAAATGCATCTGCAAAAGTAGCTATAATATGAACTGCAATACCAATAATTTAAAATTAAATTATTCAATTGAATAATAATGACCTTTTACTCAAGCTAATAAACCTTTGCAAGCATATGAAACACATAAAAGTGACTGCCTTTTTAAACAGAATAATAAAATTGATTGAATAAATGGTGCTTTAATGTATAATTCAGATTGTACCATTAAGAAAATAATTTCTACTGATCTGCTTAAGTATTTTTTTTTTCATTCCTCAGTCAAGGCCCTTATAAATACCTTTCTCAGAGATACAGAAAATTATCTCTCATGACTGAGGGCGGTGTTCTGAATTTTTCCTGTAAAAAGGAAAGACTGTATACCACTGTTATTGTATAGAAATATGCATGGAAGGCAAATAATGACATATGTATTTGCATTTGAGTGGGAGCAAGATAGAAGAAGCAAGCAAGGGCATGAGAGGGAGATAGAATGTGTAATGTCACATGCTGGCTCTAGTTTTGAGCAGGGCATTAGAAAAGAATTGGTGGATCTCAGTGTTGTCATCTGATATTAGCTGTGCAGATGACAGGGAAAAAAGGAACTGAAAGGCTGCAGGGCCTGTAGTCATATCTCATCATATATGATAACAGTACCACTTTTGTGTATATCAAATGATACAAGTTTAATTTTATAACCTTTCAGGAAGTGTATGTGGAATGTTACTCTTGTTTCCGGTAGGCGCTGAAGTTTTCTCATCCTAAGCCTCACAGCAGCATAACTTCTGATGCATCTATTATTTCCGGTGTGATAGTGTTCTTCAAAGGAATGGAAAATGTGGGATCCTTCGGAGGAAAGGATCCTTTTCTGGCACAGTGGCTTTTCTATGGCTGTCGCTCAGAGAAGCTCTCAAGGTGCTTAGAAAAACTCTTGAGGTGGACAAAAGAAAGGGCAAAAATCAAGAACAAAGTAAAAAGAATATAGTCAGGGGTCAAGTTGGTTGGGATTAATGTAATATACAATAGGGCTATAGAATTTGCTTCTCAGCTGTCATCGGTCACACTGGTAGTACATTTGATCAGTTCTGGTGAAAAGGCTCCACCTATTTTTATTTTAAATTGGAAAGAAAGCTGCACTCTGTAAAAGTTAAAGTCTAGTCAACAAGCAAAGCCTTTGAAAACTGGAAGGTTTCAGGCTTTGGGCCTAACCAAGGTTAGTGATTCAGCATTTGACTGAAAGAAAAAATTTTTCTTCTGAAGTATTGCTGTAATATCTGACTGGAAGTTTATGCAGAAATGTCTTGTACCTACTCCTCTGAGGCTACTTGCCAGCTCTGGCACATGGGCCAAATTTTTGACGCCACTTGTGTCTGGTAAATTCCTAAATACATTGCCTTGTCCCAGCAGCCACTTGGGGCACCCAAGGTCACGTCACATGGCCAGGAACACCAATCTGTTACATGAGCAAAGCAGCAAGAACCTAAAAAGACCAATTTCCAAGATATTGAAAGTTTCCAAACTGTGGACTGAAGTGGCATTTAAAAACAGAGTTTTTCAGAGTCCAATTGAGACATCTTGAAATTAAGATTTAAAAGTTTCTGATTATTAATCTGGATTAAAAATATGGCAACTTTTTATTTTGGCCAACTTGCCAATATTTTCTCCATAATTTTTTTTTTCCTCCATTTACATCAAAATCCTCTTTTTTTTTGTCAACATACAGAACAGTTTCTAGTCATTTTAATCTAAAAATATGCATTTTGCAGTTAAAACTTTTTTGGAAATTAAATGAAATAATCTCTTATTATGCTTTAGGTAGCTTCAGGAAACCAGATCTTTCTATTAATAACTTTAAATCAGTGAAGGAGGAGAAATTGAAAAAATACTACATTGACTCTGGAGAGATTTGGGCTTGTTATTTACTTCACTAGGCCAGCACATTACTTGAAAAAAATATACCACAGCATATAAGTTATGCAAGTAGAAAAATCATTGATTCTTCACCTTATTTCCTTAAACAATGTGGAAAAAAAAGACAGGAAGGAAGCGGCGGAAGGAAGCAAGTGGCGGAAGTGGCGGAAGTGGCAGAAGGAGGGAAGTGTCGGAAGGAAGTGTCGGAAGAGAGGGAGGGAGGGAGGGAGGGAGGGAGGAAGGGAGGAAGGGAGGAAGGGAGGGAGGGAGGGAGGAAGGAAGGAAGGAAGGAAGGAAGGAAGGAAGGAAGGAAGGAAGGAAGGAAGGAAGGAAGGAAGGAAGGAAGGAAGGAAGGAAGGAAGGAAGGAAGGCAGGAAGGAAGGAAGGAAGGAGGGAAGGAAGGAAGGAAGGAAAGGAAGGAAGGAAGGAAGGAAGGAAGGAAGGAAGGAAGGAAGGAAGGAAGGAAGGAAGGAAGGAAGGAAGGAAGGAAGGAAGGAAGGAAGGAAGGAAGGAAGGAAGGAAGGAAGGAAGGAAGGAAGGAAGGAGTGTTTCAAACTGCTTGGCACAGTTCTAATTAGTATGAATTAAAATAATTATGTGAAAATAAAAATATATAATAATTCACAAAATATTACAAAAACTTATTATGTATCCTTCTGCCCTTCTCACATGTGGGAACTGAAATCTTGAAATAGTTATAGATGAAGGAAAATTCTGGCTCTAGAAGGAGTTGTATTTATATGACAATATATGCTTTTTCCATTTTATATGTGGCAAAACCCAGATTTAAGAACTCAGTAAATGTTTAAGTGGGAATAAGGCTTTGGATATATTGGTACAGAGTCAGACTTTAATACTCAGATAAGGAGTAAGTCTGAAAATCCTTTTACAAAATTGCATGATCATTCCTCTGTAAAAGTAAGAGTCAGAATAATAATTATAGAAGATGACCCTCCCTCACTGATTCCACGCTTTTATCCGTGGTGCAACAAGAGCCTTCAAAAACCATCCCTCAGCACTGCCCAGCAGAACCAGTAGCATCCTGCACCAGTCCAGCAGCCTACAGCACAAGATTATGTTGCAGGATTTAATTACAAAGACTGAAATTTTTACTCCAATGTATGTGGAGTCACATCATGCATGGCTAAAAAGGTGGTTTCCAGTAAAGCAGGAAGTGTATCAACAGCTTCAGAAAAGGTCACTGCAAATTATGCTGCCTCATAAAGTGAGCTTACCCAGGCAGAGTGGAAAGAAGACCAAAGGGCAGAGCATTATGTTTTCCGAGGACTCAGAGGAGTTTCAGATACCATAAATTTATTGATGGATAGCTTGCTTTTAATTTCCACTTCCCAGACATTAAAAACCAAAAATTACTCTTTTGATACAGCTCTCTGAGGAAAATATGTGCTGCTTCATTTTCTTTCGGCTCTCCAGCCTTTGCAGGATTGGCGAGTTCACAGAAGCAATGAATTGCTTTTCTTCTCCTGCAAAGGCAGCATTGGTGGGTGTGAGTAAGCATCAAAATGTATGGAGGGTCTTATCTCTCACCCCCCATGCAAGGTGGGCAGGACAGAGGAGCCTGACAGGCTCCACAAACACTGGTGACAGGATGAGTAACATACCCAAAACTGGTGTCGTGCTCAACACTCGTTTTATGCACTTGCCTTCAAGGTATCACGCAGTGGTTATTCTCTGGACACCGTTTTGTGGTTGATAGACAGAGATGGATACAGAGAGCTCCAGGTCATCTGCAGACTAATTTAAGCATGTGAAGTAAGGTCACTGAAGCTGTAGGGTACCAAATGCCTTCCTCTGCCTGGCCTTCCTTGCCTCTGCAGCATGTGTGCAGAGGGCACAAAGCACCATCTCTCAGTATAGTGCAACATTCAGATTTACTGAGATGTATCAGAGAAAGAGCAACATACCTACAATGCCCTGTGACAAATGTTTTTGATGTCAGAAAATCCTTTCTCCTTAGCTATTAAAACGCTCCACCTCAAAACAGGTGCAAACAGACACATTTAAAAGAATTCTTGTAATTTTTAGAAACAGCATTCCAAAATCAGCTAAAAGAAACTACCAAGTGAGTAATAGCAAAACTGTAACAGTAAAAAATTACTTCCACCTAGAAAACGTGGTTATTATCATTTTATACTTTCCTTGCTTGTTCTTTCTCTTTTTTTTCTTTTTTTAATTTTTATTTCTTTTAACATAATGAAAAGTCTCTGTATGTATATATAGGTTTCTGTACTGGCCCATGCATGTATACATACCTTCACTGCAGGGAACAACACAGGCTATTAGTGGTTCCCAAATTGTTTGTGCAAACAGAGAAGTCTCTCTGGTGTAGAGTAATCTAGTGCCCTGTGAATGGCACTGATAGGAGAACTGAAGAATACAGAAGAATAAAACCTCCACTTTGGGAAATTAATTCAACCAAGTGTGACTTGGTTAAGATAATGCCTTTCCACAGCTATTGCTATGCACAAGGGTCCTCTACATCTTTCAGCACACTTATGTGCTCTTTCCAGTTTGAAAGTAACACTGTGAAGAGTGGCATTTGTGTGTTCTATCTGGAAATGAAGCCATAAAGATACTAACTTTGAGTTCAATTCATTAAATGAAATCTCTCTGAGCATGGGTGTGTGTTCCATTGTGTGTGTGTATGTTTGGACATATTTGGGAGGTCGTTATCATGCTTTGCAATGTAGTATATGAAGAATATGTATGAGCCAACTGAGAAGTAGCATATTCTGCAGCAAATAAAATGCTGGTAATTTAGCATCTAAACAGGATTTAAAACATATGACGGTTAATTATGTTGCTTTTGAATTACTTACACATCAGTATTCCTCTGTGTTTCCTACCATTAGACATCACAAAATTCTGTGGCATTTTTATCAGTCTATGTAGGCATTTAAAATATGGAAGAATTTACTTTTGGTCTCTTTTTTAAATTGATCAATAATCATACAAGGAGACAAATTTATTTTCTGTCACTGAAAGTTTGGTAGCTCTCACAGTAAACAATTTGAAATGCGTTCTGTATCCCATAAAAGAAGAAGTGAAATTCTAAACATCCTGCTTGTCTAAGAAAACTGTATAGATCTGAATGCTTTTTGAGTCCATTTTGGCTTGTGTGTTTGTAGGAGGCTCAAGTGGAATTTACACACTCATTTGTCTGGGATGCTCCTAGAGACAGTTGATTCAAAATTTTATTTAACTTCAGAAGAATTTTAGTAGGTGATTGTTTGTAAAAAGCTGATGTATGTCTTTTATCCCTGCCCTTCAATATCCATATTTTATTTGGATAAGCAAATATAACAGACTTTACTAGGAATCTTCATAGTTTCTTCTTATACTGTGTGAAAACATAAAGCAAATACCTCACAGATGTCAGGTACTAAATTCTCTAGTCCCACTGGGAGGAACAGAGATTGCCAATGGTCTAAATGATGCCAAATAGACTGGAAAACAGAAAGGAAATAATGCTCTTAAACTTGTGAATTTTGGGGTTTACAAAGCTCATGTCAGACACAGACTTAATTTATTTATCATTTGGCTCAAAGTTATGAATTTACAGCAGTTGTTTCATCTTTCTTGGACTGGCATGCAGATATTAGAGTGTGTGGGAGAGAAAATTCATCCAGCATGTCCAAATCTTCATAGGGACCAACCTTAGGAGAGAATGTGGAAATTCACTCAGAATTCTTCCTGATGTCTCAGCTGTCCATTAGAGAGGCTATTTAATGTTCGTTAGCAAGGCTAATACATTGCAAAGCAGTGACATTTCAAGACTTTTTCATGAAGCTAATAGCTTTTCTCAGTAAGTCATTTTCACATTTACATCAATTTAGCACAGTCTAGATGTGGATAAAGACAAGCATTGATTTTCTCTTGCCAGTGTTGCCAGGGTGATGATCACCAAACTGTCCCAACAGTCCTTCCTCTCTTGTACTCCCCAAACCAGCAGCTGGCTATTCTGAGGAGGACTTAGGTTTGTGTGCATATTCACCAACCAATGCACAGCAGAAAAATCCCAAAGTTGCCTTGCCACAGTGGATGTAAGCAACTGAATATTTTAAAATATCAGATAGTTAATAAATACAAGGAGGATAAAGGGGGAAGGATTACGACTTTAGAAGATGTTGCCAGACATCCTCTAAATAGATCTAAATACAGACATCACTGTAGTAAGAAGCCAGGAGAACTGATGTACAGTTTCTTCTGTACTAGCTATCTGCATTTTCCCATTAATTCTGTTGCTTTTTCCTTTCATTTGTCCATTCTTTTTTGATTATGTTTTCTCTTTCCTATTGCTCCCCGCTCTCCTTTCTTTTTTTTTTCTCTGTTTCTTATTAATGAGTTTTAACTTTTTTTATTAATGTTGACTGTTTGACTGATGACAGTTCAACCCTTCTTTCTGGATTTGGTATCCAAATCAAGTTAATCATTAGTAGAGGGCTCTCTTTATTAACTACACAGAGGGATAATAAACAAAACAAACCAAAACAGAACAAAACAAAACAAAACAAAACAAAACAAAACAAAAAAACAACAACCAAAACCCAAACAAAAAAAAAAGGGGGGGGGAATAAAAGAAAAATACAAACAAAAATATTAAGTGAAAAATGGAGAACAAACCTCAGGGAGCAGCAACGAGTCTGAAGAGCAGAATGTACATTGCACTTAGTGGCATTTTTCTGTGTCCCTGTACATCCTAAATCCTCAGTTTCCAGTATGATTCTAGATGGACATTTATCTTAACCAGCTCCTGAAGGGCTATTGCAATATTAAAGGCATAGGAAAGAGTCCATGCACCACCATGAAGTCCTGTCCTCTCTTGACATTCTCCAGAGATCCCCTCCTGCTTCCCGTGATGACCCACATAAATTCACTGTCCTTGTTACTTTGGAAGTGAGGAATTTTGGACCCTTGTTGTCATACGGCTACAGAATGATTTAGAAACACATAAAACAAGAACAGATTCTGTTGTCTAGCTCCAGATTTTACCATGTGCTGTAGACAGTGAGATTTATGTCTAGTTCTCCCTCTCTGCTGTAAAAATATGCCTGCCTCCCTCCCTTTCACCTGTGTTGGAATGTACTCCTACTCTTTGGTGTCAGTCCTATAAAAGGGAAGCTGCAGCCTGAAACTGGAGCAGCAATGCATGACCACAATTACAGAGAGCAGTAACAATTATCCTGTTCACAAAGAGGTACTCACCTAAAATTCAGGACAGGAGGGAAGAAGCTCAGAGCTGCCCTGCCATAATTGTCAGGTGATTTTTTTATTTTTATTTTTTTTGGGGGGGGTGTGGAGGGGGGGAGAGGCTGTCTCCTTCCATGAGGTACTCACCCCAGCAAAGCAGGACCAAGGGAACAGCTCCTCTCAGCTTCACAGCACTGCTGAGAACAGTGGTTGCTGTAGGTGTGCAGCAGTGAAGAGGGATGGAGCCAGGCTACACAATGTGTTTATGGCATAAGGTGTAGTAACAGCATAATAGTCAAATCTATTCCCTCGTTCTGGAAGGAATCAATCAGGGTGGAAAACTGTGCTGTTGCTTACTGCTGTGTGCCTGAAGGTGCACCTGGCTCCATGGAAAGTGGTGTAGCATCAGTTTTACTTTTAAAGGAAGGACACAAAAACTCTTCTGCCTCCAAGGAGAACCTCCTGTTTCAGGATCCATAGAAACTCGGGCATAGATCTGAACTGACTACGACAATCAGTTTTGAAGTCTCTTCTCAGCCTGACACTACAAAATATAAATCAATCCACTGTACAGTATCATTGAACAAATGCAGTTAGAGTTCTATTACATAAAAGCAGGGAAATAATATGACTAGAAGGACATTTTAATACATTATACTCGTTACATGGTAGTTTGATGTCAAATATATTAAATATTAAGCAAAATATAATAATCCCTCTAGTAATGTAAAAATGTTCACATTTTTTAATCTAGAGATCTCACTGATGAGGCATGATTGTTTAACATCCTAGAAGGCAGCTTTCTAAATTATGCTATTCCCTGTGGCAAGTGCAGGACAGATCACAGACTTAATGGAAGGAGCATTTTCATTTTCCTTGTTGCACAATGGGATTTACATTTCAGCCCTCCAGCAAGCAGAGTTACTCATGATACCTTCTAAATTAGTACCACCTCATAAGC